>NC_141329.1:3426943-3616943 GCF_037954235.1 Aulostomus chinensis
TAGATGGCATAAATAAATCCAAATCATGAATTTGGAATGTGTAGCAAAAGTTCCTACTGTTATTAAAAAAAGGAAATAGAGAAAGGTAAAGTTTAATTTAATCTAATAAAAGTAATTCCTGAGAAGAGGAAGATGTTTAATAGACTGCTGATGTGCTGAATGATAGATCTGTTGAATGCCCATAAACCTCTTTAGTGTAAATTGCTCCAAGTTTTTTCGAGTTACTTGAATGTCTCCAATTTTTTTTTTCCAACAGCAATTTTCATTTCTGCTTGTCCTTTTAAAATATACTTTCTTTCCCCCTGCTCTCCTCCACAACTCGATACCACTGCCCCAATCTTCCCTCACCTCTCTTCTTCGTTCATTATTACCCTTCCTAATGATAGCCAGTCTTCATAGAGAGGCGCTGATGGCAGAGAGAGCCTATCGTTATATTTAGATCTAATTAAAGATCATTATAATCTATCAGAGTTGGGGGAAGTAGAATGGGAGAGAGGAGGAAGTCAGGGAGCAAGAGAGGGGCCAGAGATGGATTGCAGGAAGGGAGGGGCGGGGGGCAAGAGTAAAAGGGTAGGTCTCAGTAACTGACACCTCCAGAAGCCCCCCCCCCCCCTCCTTCTACTCCATATTGTTCCATAAGTAGCCCTTATACTCCCAGGAATAGAGATGTGATCACAACATCTCACAATGGTTGTGATGCTCGTACCAACACAAGCGCACAATGAAGCGAGGAAATGTGATGAGGAGAGGAGCGTTGGATGCTCGGCGTTAGCGTGAGGGAGGAGGATTCTGTGCCCTGGAATCGTTACAGAATCAATACAGGAAATGGATCAAAATAGGACAAAGTTTCACAAAAACGGAGCTTCTTTTCCCACAGCAAGCATGTGTGTATGTTTATTACAAAATATGAACTCCAGTACTTTAGACCATTAACAGCGAGGAAAGATGGGAACGCCAGTCGGTGAAAGGAAACCACACAGATTCAGGATCAGTGGGCTGATTCTAATCATGAGTCCACCAGATGAGCACAGAAGTGGCCAGAACCCTTTCTGCTTTCCAAAGGATTCATGCCAGCTCAGTTTATATATATATATATATATATATTTTTTTAAATCGAACCATGAATTCAGGATTAATGTGAGGTGAAGGAGCGGCACAATCCATAGAGAATCGGTCCTGGGCCCTTTTGTCTTTATTATCATTTGTGCTGACCAGCAGTGAAGCTGGGGATTTGGCTCCTTTGGCTCACTGAGTTTAGAGAGCTTCATTCTTGGGTGTTTGTTATTCCAAATGCGAAATGAAATACAGGAGTTGAATGACTTCAAAAATGCTGGAGTCACATAAAAAGAGAGATTTAGAAATAAGTGATGTAATCTGGAGAGGATATTCATTTTTCTGACAAGGAGAGAGGTACATTTCTTTGTAGAATTATGGGATCGTAGTTTGAATCGAATAGTTTGTTTAAATCTCAAGTAACAAAGCAGCCTTGATATTTGAAGGGAATCTTCGACAGCTGAAAAGGAGATCAGGTGAGTTCTTTCTCGGGAGATGTTGGAGGGCAGAGCGACAGATTTCCTAAGATTGATTTTATCACCCAGCAGAGCGCCAAACGAGGCGAGAGAGTTCAGGATTCCTTCGATACAAGCACATTAGCTGAAAGAAAGAGGTCGTGTCATGCAGGAGGAGGGACATGGAAGTTGCAGCATCTTTTTGTTTTCCACTAAAACAGCCACAAATCTTTCATTTGTGTCATTCATTACTGGACAGTAGGCGACGGCACAACATACCAAGTAGCATTTAAACCGAACGAAACATTAGAAAGACCCGATCGGCTACGAGCCACGCTGGAAGCACAAACATCGACATCGTGAAAGGCACAACACTTCCCTTCTGAACCGCTCCTGGTGGGCTGTGAAGCTGCGTGGAGGACGGAATAAAAGAGTTGCTCCTGGCACGCAGGCGGAATAATGTTATATCAACAATATCATAACAGCAAACTAAACTAGTGTAGTTTACATCAGTAAAATTCATATTTTGATCTGTTTTTCTGTTGTAAATGTGGCATGAAATGAACACTTTGAAAAGGCCTTGTCCTCCTCTCTATTTCCACAGTTGATGTTTCCCTGTATGGCCCTGTGCTCGCTGTGAAGTGACAGAGGCAGTGGCATTTGCCAAACTCTTTTCTGCAGCTGTTGTACTGTGGATGGCATGGGATTGCTTTAAAAGCTATTGGAATGGGTAGAAAATCTCACTGGCCATGTCTCATATTACTCCTTCTTATCAGTATTGGCTGTTGCCAGTAGCTCCATAAAAAAAAAAAAAACTTATCGCAGCCATAGCCAACTACTTCTACCTTCTAATCCCTAACTGAAAGTATTATTACTTTATTTGAAACTCTGGGGCACACATAGGATTGCCCAAATAGTCTTTTAATTGGAAATCAAAGGACTTAATTCATTCAGTAAACCTGTGGCAATCCCACTTCTACAAATGTCTGAGGAGCAGGTATTAGCTTGTTCTAATATTCGTTTGAAAGTAGGAGTGTCACATTGTTGATCCCTGTAGGTCTGTCCACACACGCACACTCACAGACGCCACACACACAAAAGCACACGCGCGCGCGCACAATGGACATTTTGCTCTGAGTGAAGTGAGTTTAGTTTTACAACATCCGCTAATATCAAAGCATTTTAATCAAACCCTTCAGAGCCTTTCTGTCACTCACAGCATGAGCATACACACACACACACACACACACACACACACACACACACACACACACACACAGATTTACTTAAGCCACAACTTCTGTCTCCAATTGCACATGCCTTCCCCAATTAAATGGTACCCTAGTTTCAGAGGAGGTCGAGTGTCTTTCACTACTCTGACATTTTATTTCCCAGTGAGTTCCCAGTGAAACTGAACATGGTGTACAATTACTAGAGGGGTTGAAATGAAATCCTTCAGGTTTGATTGGACTGCTATGTTGTGGTGGCAAAGCTTCCTCACTCCTGTTGAGTTTTGGAGGAAGAAGAGGAGGAGGAGGAGGGATCACTAAATGAATCAGAAATCTGCCACATGACTTCAGAAATGAAAGGTTTTTATGTCCCCCTGATTAATCGTTGGTGCCGTCTACTAATAACAGTTGATTGGATGTAGATTTTATACACTGCTGAGTTCAAGATGATTAAAAGACATGTTTCTCAGGGATTATCATAGAAGGTATTCACTGGCGTATAAACAATATAGCAATTAGGGACACAGAATTGGAATTGTGTCTTTTTAACGTTGATGTTAAAGAGAAACCACATTGACTGTGGGAACACTGCAGTACTCAGTGGGTGTCGGACAAATCCTCTTTAATTTAACAAATAGCACGGCTGATTAAAAAAAAAAAAGAAGAGATCATTCCTTCCTCCCCGATTCCTGGTGAAATACGTCGCTGGCTTTCACGCCTTCATGCAAAATGCAAGCGTGCGTTGTGTGATACTGTTGCTTTATTTTGTGGCCATTAGCTCCCATATCACTCTAAAAACTACAATACCTGGGAAATGTAGCTGCTGTTGCTATGGAGAGGAAGCCATCGGGAGGCATCTGTTCCACTGATTGGCAAAGACACAGTGTGCCACGGCTGCCGGATTGATCCTCAACTGAATCTGACTGGGAGCCGATTTAAACGTCTAAATGTTTTATAAGGTTTCAACATTTTTCAGTTCCTACTTGCTATTAGCGACACACACGTGATTGATGGATGGCTCTCGACGCACAACCCCGTATGGCTGCAGACTTCAGCAGGGAAGAGAGGAGAACACAACATTAGAGAGACGTACGCTGAGACTTTATGATGAATGATACTGGTTAAGCTTGTGTTGAGGTCGTAACAGCGGAACTCATCAGTAGTCCATACACACTGGGTTTCCACTCAAATCAAAGGGTCTGTGTACCACTGAGCATACGACTGAATAAGGGAGACGTGGATCATACCGGCGTGACGGTGGCATTTAAGAGTAAATTGTTGTTTTAGGGTAGTTTTGCTGTTTGTGGTTCACTGTGATGCAGCAGTGGGCAAATGTCTTTGAGAGGTCAGCACACTTAAGTACTTGCAAGATGAAAATATACTTTTCAGATGAAGTATCACATTGGTCATGTCATGTGTTTCACAGACAGACGATGGTCCAAACCACTTCTCATTTTGCTGTTCTTTGCATTGAGGCACACTTCAACAAGAGCTCGTATCATGAAGTTCCCATCCCCAACACACCAGCCAGTGTTGATCTTTTTCCAGCATGTAACTGGCGACTATTTGCTCCATGAATATTGATTGATTTTTTCCCCCCCCTCTCTGGACTGTGGAAGAGGAAAAAAAAAAAAACAACACAAAACAGGTCTCTCACTTGCCTCCACTCTGCACTCCCTGCACTGCTCATTAATACTTTAACAAGTCACTGATCTCTCACTTCATTTATCCTTCTCAGTTCCTCAGTGTCTCCCTCCCTTGTTCCTCACATCGCTACTACAAGCGATGGGGCATGTTGTTGCACTCATTTCTCACCCTAGAATGTCTGATCAGGATTTCACTCCGCTTTTGTCATCACTCTTGATCTGTCCTGTCCCCCCGCTCCTCCCCTCCTTGTCACGCTGCCTCTGCTTCATACTTCTGCTGAATTGTCAAACTCAGAAGACACAAGCACATTTTCCTAATCCTGATAAGAAGAGGCTTTGTTACTGTAGATCCATGCAAGTCAAATCTGAGACGCCGTGAAATGGCACCGTAACAGGCCCACTGTGTGTCTCCACTCGGATGGGCTGATCTGCGTCCTGGCAGGACAGGGAAGGTTTTCAGTTTCAGATGACATTTATTATGTTATTTTTACTTTCATCGCAATTTGAATAATGAAATATTTCTTTCCATTTCACGAAATTCACCTCAAACTAGTGCAAGTGGTTTTACTTCAGTATAATTAATCTTCTAAGTTTTTTTTTTTTAATGTTTTTAGATAAAAAGCAAAGAATAAAATTTAGTTTAAAAATGTTCAAATATTATCAAGCTAATTCACTTCCACATTAGAATTTTCCTTTTTTCTTGTTACTCCAAATTCAATAATCACCTCACACTTCGAATTTAATAACATTTTGTACTTTCATACATTTGATAGGTGCAACTTTACAACTTTGACTGGAGAGAAATCTGTAAGGAGCTCACATTTACTGTGGTTCAGACCACCTCTGTTTGCCTGTAAATAAATAAATTAAACTGGCATGTTGTTTTCCTCTTATACATACATCCTCCATATATCTCCCAGTGGCATCCCCCAGTCGGAGCTGGTCGATGGGTCCAGGGAGAGGGAAGAGGTTCTACTTCCTGCACAAACACAAGTTGAATTCAACAAGCGAACACTGTAAGGAGTCAGGCAGCGTGTGAGAAGGAGGGAAGGGCTGTGTCACCACACAGTGGATTTATGTCTTTGTTTTTATGAACATGCCATTAAAGAGTAAATATATGACAGTGCTAATGGGCTATTGGAGGTCCCATCCCAGATGATGGATGGAATTAAAGTAATTGCTTCTGTGTGTTTAAATCAATTATAGAACACAACTGTGCAGGGGTATGATGAATGGAAAGAAGTCCCCACAACATGCTTTACTCTCTCAGAATGTGTGTGTGTCTGTGTGTGTGTGTGTGTTCTCACATTCTCTTCATCATGAAATCAGCTAGCCAGTGACCTTTTCCTTAGAGTTATCTTTCCTATTCATTTCACATCATTGCTGCTGGTCCCTCACCATATGTATTCCTGTCACATGGAGACATTTGTGTGTGGTGTGTGCCCAGTCATGCGTACCCGTGCACATTAGGGAATGGCATCAACCTCCTCCATAACAGTTCAGCGGCTTTCAAATTTGGAGTTATTGTGTTCAGAGGGGAGGACCCATGATAACACACAGTCATTTCAAATGCATCCATGGATTCAGACCATTTTTACTTCCAGAATAAAGCTCGCTCCTATTCCTGAAATCTGCAGTCTTTGGAGTTCCCGCACTCGTAGACCCGCGAGATGAACAATGCCGCACACATGCTTTCAACATGCTGCATCAGTGCAACATGTATAAGTGCAAGTGCAAGGTTTTTAGTTGTGGGTAAAAACAGAGGGAATCCACAAAACACTCAGGCAGGCTCACCCACCAGGAATAAGCCAACTCATGTCATCTCTGGGAGCATAAGAGTTGCCCATGAATTCATCGCCTCAACAAATTTCACTGAAACCCGATTTTTTGTCCTTCTTTTTTTACTGGATGTTGATCAGTACAGTCAATCCACAATGGTTTCTTCCAAAAGCATATTTAAAAGCAGTGCAAACTGCTACCGTTGCAGAGCTGAAGGTACAGAGACACATTCTTCTTTTCAATCACAACAATCTGAGCATTTTGGTGGTTAAAACAGACTGTTAGTGGGCGTAATTTGACCGTAGCCAGTTGCCCCATTTCATGGCATGCGCTGGGGCTGCAGGCAGCTCTGCCCTTGCTCCAACTGGAGGCATTTAAAACAGGTTATTTCCATCCTCTCTCTGACAGAAAAAGTTGAGGAAACAGAATCCAAGTTGAAAAAAACAGAGGTTCATTTCGTCTCTTTTAATCACTGAACACTGCAGCGTGTGTCCCTCAGGACAGCTGATCATCACATGTAAAGCTGCTCAAATGTGTGCTTTGTGCCCTCCGTGTTCTGGAGCTCTGTGCAGTTCAGTCGTGGTGATCTGTTGGACCTTTGATTTGCAGCGTGACTAAAACATGCCCGCTATTGTGTCCTCTCATGCACTCCTTTTCTTTGCTTGTGAATGTGTGTGTGTGTGTGTGTATATGTGTGTGTGTGTGTGCGTGCGTGCACGTGGGTGATTCCTTTCACTCATCTGGAAGCAGCTTACTCCTTTGAGCTGCTCTGCTGGCTGCAATCCCAACCAAACCAAAGCGCTGTCTTTCCCTCTCTCCCTCTCTAACCCCCAATCAAAAGTGTCCCGTCTTTCAATCTTCCCTTTCCATCCAGCTTTGGAACTCTGTCTGTCATTTCATTTTTTCTTTCATTTGACTTTAGTCCATTTTCAAAGTTATTTGAAAACATAACCCTCACCCACCCACACCTCTCTGGTTCAGCCCTTTCTCCCTTCTGAAACCTGTTTATATAAGGTTAATCTGCCTTTGACAAAAGGATGCCCCTCTGCCTCTTTGGGTGTCTTGGAGAAGTGCTTTGGAAAATGTGTGGAAAGGATTAAGGTAAGACCCGGAGCCAGCACTAGCTCTTTCTATCTCTCTATACTCAACTCTTGAGCCCCCAAACACAGACAAACTGATGCACATAGACCAGCCCTCCCTCTCCTCTATATTCTACTTAGCAAAACTCCTTCAGTAAAACTCCAGTCACACAGTAAAACTTTCTGGACTGAAACTGACATTATGATTCTGGAATCATGCTGCGTGCAAGTGTGTTCAAGAGTGTGTGCTGATGTTTGCATTTAAAAAAAAAAACACACACACATCCATGTTTTCTAATAATCTTACAGCAGCTGCAAACAGTTTCAATAAAAAGTAGAAATGTTGCAAAAGAGGAAATGCAAAGTCCAGCTGTTTCCATCACATGTTGTGAGGCGAACACACAAAGTTACAAAGTGTGTATTTCTGTCAGAAGATGGCAGTATAGGCAGCGTGACAATGTCTGTAACGGGCAGTGTAGAAGAAGAAAAGCCAGAAACACGACAGATCTGTTCGTTGTTTTAGTCTACAGCAGTTTAACAGCAAAAAAAAATTGAGAGGTCTTGAGGAATTACTCGTGGTATTGTTGCTGCCTCTCTGGAGACAAAGGTTCGACGACGGCAGAGGAAAGAGCTGGTCAGGCACATGATTTGCTATTTCAGTTTCTGTCTGCTGTTTTAATGAAGAAGTGGTGATATTGTTGCTCATATGGAGACCAGAGGGGCCAGTGTGCTGTGTGAGGGGCCTGTACTGCTAACGCCAACACTCATAGTGATTTCATCAACATGGGGTGGTTACAACCGTCGAAAAGTGGTCACAGGAAGGACAACTGGTGAACTGTGATAGGGCGATGGGCGCCCAAGGCTAGTCCATCTGGTCCCATCCCACAGAAGAGTACAAATTAATCAAAAAGTTTATGCTGGCTACAGAAGAAACACAGAATCACAGCCTGCTGCTCTTGGGAATACATCACTTGGATGTGTGTGTCTTGGTGAGGAATGGAACCAGGATGAACTGTGGGAATAAGGCAAGCTGGCTGAGGCACTTAGATACTCTGGGTAATGTTCTGCTTGGAAACGTTGGATTCATCCCAAAAAAAAAAAAGGTACCTTTTTGCTGACTAATTTAACCCCTCAATGCCTGCAGTCTCTTTGAACAACATGACATGCACAACCACAGTGCGGAAAAAAATATCTAGGGTTGATTTGAGGAAGGACGGCACTGTGGCCTCACAGCAAGAAGGTTGTGAGTGGAGCCCCGGCTGGAGCACGGGGTCTTTCTGGGTGAGTCTCCATGTTCTCCCTGTTCCTGCTGGGTTCTCTCTGGTACTCCAGCTTCCTCCCACAGTCCAAAGACATCAAGAGGGGACCAGGTTAATCCAGACTCTAAATTGACAGTAGGCGTGGCTGGGAGAGCCAATGGTTGTCTGTCTCTATGTGTTGGCCCTGCCATGGACTGGTGACCTGTCCAGGGGGAAGGCTGCTGGGATAGGCTCCACCCCGAACCACCCTGAACAGGAGAAGAGGAAGAAGATGAAGGGAGGGATGGATGGAGGATGATTTGAGGAATGGACCAGATCTCAGTTTGATTGAGCATCTACAACGTCTGCTTAAAAAACAAGTTTGATCCATGGAGGCTCAACCTGGCAACGTCCAGGACTTCATGGATCTGCTGCATGTGAGTGGTGGCAGATACAGCAGGACACCTTCAGAGTTCATGGCTCGATGGCGACGAGCTATTTCAGAGGCAAGAGGGAGCCGAAATGATTTTGGGCAGATGGTTTGAATAATGCGGTTAATCAGTATATGCCTACTGTGAGTAAATGTACACAAATGTTCCCCCATAAAAAAAAAACATTTAGCCATAAATGTTTGGTTGAATATCATTTTGATCCTTCATATTATCTGTTTTTTTCACACTCAGTCACTCCCCCTCCATCTTTCTGTGTTAAGATAATGAGGTGTCCACTGCTCAGTTGCCTTTGCTCAGCTTGTGAACTGATGACGTCCTCAGGTGCAGCATCCTCATCTATGGCGAGGTGTATGTGTGTGTGCATGTGTTTATTTCAGCGACCAATCCCAGTGTGTGCTCTCTGGCTGTGAGCTCATTTGCATCCATTCATTTGTTAATTGAGAGAGCCGATCGGCCAGGTATAATTGTTATGGCCCAATTTCAAGCGGCAGCTTCAGAGGGGAACACGTCTCTCGAACCGGTGTGGTCCGATTCTATCAGCTTGCGAGTTCTAGCCGATCTGGATCAGGCTTTGTGTCCTTGCTCAGTGAGTCTGTCTGACAGATTGCTCTCCTCTCACCGCCTCTGCCCTCTTTATGTAAAATTTCTCCTAAGTGCCTTCAACCTTGGACAGCTGCAAGCTCTTACTGGTGGCCACAAATACTGGTTTATTCTCATTTATAATTGTTCGCAGTTAAAGCCTCTCTACTCGTGATTTCTCACCATGCGTGTAACACCGGGATGTCTGATTTATGCAAAACATAATTCAAATAAACCTAGCAGCAGCAGACACTGGGCCAAATCGCCTTTCACCCGGACCAACGAGAGTAACATCCGAAACCCCAAAGCAGCGGCTGATCATGGGCTTCCAGCTGTGATCGGCTCCCCCCGAGTCCCCCTGTGTGCAGGGATTCTCAGGGATAAGCGGGACACAAGAGGGACTTTGAGGTTTTGTGAGTTGTGGGCAGAGCGTCAGTGTTTTTCTGCCACATCCCTGAGAGACCTGCACTGTGGAAGATTCTGGATTTGTGTTTGGGCTGAACTAATTGAGTCCCCTAAAAACCTCACTGCCCTGACTCCAGGACAGTGCTGGCACACAAACACACACCTACACATACCAACACATGCAGACATCCCAACACACACATGCAGGCTCCCTTTTGTCTCTTTCTGTGCCAAGCCTAATCCTGCCTTACCAGTTAGTTAAAAAAAAAACAGACACAGAAAGAGAATCCCCCCCCCCCCCATTCAGTTCCAATTCACTTTTCAATTTCAAGGTGCTTTACTGGCAAGAGTCTGCCTGAGCAATGCCAAAGCAATTAACAAAAAATGGGTGCTTTCAATGCAAAAAAGACCTAAAATAAAACAAAGAAATCATGTTACATTATCAAACTGAAGAACTGTAATCACAGCAACACTAAGCACTGGAATTGTTTACATCTGCGTTCAGTTGTTGTTGTGGGGAGGGCCGGGTGGAGGTCTAGCAGGACTTTCTCTCCCTCCTCTAATTGTGATGGGCGATGGGAAGCGCTCCAATAAATTGTGTAAACACATGTGGAAGCAAAGAGGAGGCAGCAATGGAAGACTGATCACAGCAAATGAGTTTCTCAGCAAATGATTGGACCTCTGTGATTGCCCCAATGTAGGTCCCCTTATCCAATGTAACACCTGAGTACAAGAGTGCATAATGTTTGGATTGAATATGGAGAGTGTAATATATTTAAAAAAAAAGAAAAAAAAAAGATAAATTTGCTGGTGTGAGGTGAAGAATTGAAAGTAGATCCTTTGTAATCACATTGCAGAGTGAGTGTTTGATGTTCTTTGAATGGAGCTCTGAAGTTAATTTTCAATTCTCTTTGAAAGTGAGTGAAATAATGAATTGTAAGAACAACACAGCAGCGCCGTGGTAATTTTTAGATTGATGAGTTGGCAGGGGTCAAAGTATGGCATGGAATTCAAGATGTGGCTGGTAACAGAGAGAGGCTGCTTATTTGTCCCTTTACGTTGTCTTATCTCGTACCCTTTGACTTTTTTGCAATTATAAAACTGCTGCAACCACCTGATGACAGTAACCTGTTATCTTCAAACAAATTAAAAAGCAAGTAAAGATAAACTTACGGTGGTCCTGAGAGCGCTGCATCGTGCATCTTAAGAAAAGACATGCGAATGGACGCGCATGCAAGCAGAACCAACTTTATTGGCAACATTGTGCTGCAAACCCAGTCAACGTGACATTTTAAAAGAAATCTGCAAATTACATGGAAGCGTTTCCAGAGGGCTCGAAGTATAGCAAACACATCAGGACACTTCTTCTTCTTTTTTGTTGTTTGCTGTTATCGTTGCTGACACCGTGTTCTTTTGTTGTTGTTTTTTTTGTGGCCAGGATTCCTCTCATTTGTCTATCGAAGTCTGACAGGCGTGTTTTTTGTTTTTTGGCTTACTTTAACATCGTGACCGCAAAAAGAAAAAAAAGAAGAAAAAAAAAAGAAAGAAAGTTTATCACGATGTCTTCATCACTTTTAAACACCATCTGGAAACATTTCTCCTGTCATTTAATGGAATTTACAGCGGTTTCCTGATGTATTGTGTTTTCTTACCACTTCACGCACTGATGGAGATGTTCTGTTCTTCCACTCTCGTGTACTCACTACAGCCACATGGTGTCTTTGCTAGTAAGTTATTAATCACTTTCTTCTTCATGTTTTTTTTTTTTCCAGCTGACTAGCCGGGAGTCTTCTGGGGGGGGGTTGCTAGCTAAATTTTGAACTTTGATACATGTACTGTGGGTCGCTTTGACTAATAATCTGTCTGTCAGTATAGATATTAAATCCAAAGACGTTGTCCCTGTCCTGTTGGTTGATTTGCACAGATATTGAGAGAGCACACAGCTGGGTTATCAAAGAAAATGAAAATGGAATCAGGAATATGAACCATCTTTGAACTCCAGCGAAATTAAGCAATATTGTGAGCGATGGTCATTTTCTGATATCCTCCGTCTCTTTGACATAGAGATTCCTCCAATTGTACAGAACAGTCGCTTGAAGTTTGGGAGATGCATTCATCGCTCCGGACTAAGGAACTGTGGTGTGAGTCCTGAAAATGTCAATCATAAATCCTATCGTTAATGTAAGTATTGTACACCTGACAGATGGATTAAAGAGGGAAATGTGGCTCCATCGATCCTCCGGGAAGAAGAAACACGTGGACTCCATTGCTTTGTCATGCACCACTGCCAAAAGATGAACTTTTCCAACTTCAGAATTACTTCTGACTGAACCCAGCTGAATCTGTTGTATGATATAAAAAAAATAATATTCACGTGTGTGCGTGTATGTGTGTGTGCGTGCGTGTGTGAGTGTGTGTAGTTGCACGTGAAAATTCAATGATGGGTGAAGACAAAGCTTGTACCTGTTGGGGAGTTTGGTCTGTCGAACACAGATGAAAATTATTTTTATTGCTCACAGAGTGTGTGTGTGTGTGTGTGTGTGTGTGTGTGTGGGTGGGGGGGATATGGCAGCTTGGTGTTAACCACTTGACATTTGGGAAGAGCTTTCATTAAGTTCGACGGCTGTCTCAGACTGTCATGATGATGACAGGGCTTTGCAAGTTATCCCAGTAAATACTGTGTCCATCTTGGATCAATAACAGCCTAATCCCCCAATGAGAAACACACACACACACACACACACACACACACACGTTTAATCCTCATTGCTTCTGGGGTCATCAGCTTTGGAGCTTTCAATATTACAGCAAATGCAGAAAAAAGGAGGCTGAGCCAGATGAAAGGATAAAAAAGGGGAAAACTAAAAAAAAAAAAAAGATTGAGGATGCTGGAGTCTAGACGAGAGAAGAGCAGCTCCGAGAGAGCGTTGCTGTTGTGAGTATGGACATGGTTTGAAATGATGAGAGTAAAGCATGTACATTCATTTGTGTTTGTTGGATGTCTTCGGTGTGTAATGTTCATGACCGACCAGCCATTTTAGAGAGTCGTAATTTCATCTCTCTCTTCCGCACTGAGCTGAGTAGGAATTTAATTGCGCTGTCAGTTTGAACTTTAGAGATCAGAGCTCTGTCTGCTGCTTATCTGTCTTCATGTAAACCAGCCAGAGAAAAGTAGAAATTTAACATTTGTTTGGGCATAAACTAAAACGTGGTGATGTTGCCATGAAACATAGTGGATATAGTGGGTAACAAAAAAAAAAATCCTCAAGAAAGTCCAGCTAAAATGGAACTGATGTGAGGTTTTCAGCCAGTCGTAGCAGAGATGCAGCGTCATCACCACGGCAGCAGGAGTCAAGCCAGGAAGACAATTAAAGCATATGAAGGATACGTTGTAAATCTGACGGTGATACATCGAGACAGAAAAGCCTGTGAGCTCCATCAGTATCCACTTAATTTTGGTGATCATAAACCCAAACAACTGTCCGTCACTTCCAGCAGAGCTTCGAGCCGAGTGAGATCACGCAGCTGATAAACTAAACATGCCTGCACAGGAATGACTGTGACAAAGCCAAGAGCTCTGGATGCTGGAGAGTCTGTTTAGTAACTGATGAAAACACACTGTGGAAGAATGAAATTGTTCCAAAAATACAGACTGATGTCAAAAATATGTATTCAATTATTTTTGTCCTTAGAAGGCTACACACGCCGACGGGAATGAGTGACAAGGCTGGCAGGCCTTTTAACCGAAAACCTTTGCAGGTCAGCGAAGCCACAGCCGTCGTCCACCCTTAATCCCTCCGTTCACATCTCATTTCATTTATGTGGATGATGGTGATGATCATGTCCTCTCCGTGTCTCCCTCTGACCGGCTCCCTCCACTTTCAGGGTTTCAAAGCAGCATAAAACACCTCAAGTATCTCATGAGTGTCGAAGAGGTCAAACACTCAATGGCCGGACTGCGAGTTTCTCAGCCATAAAACCACACTGAGGCACATTCCAAAAATGATGACATCGTATCCCGAATCTGAACAAAGTGATGTGGCGTAACACTCCTGATAAGAGTGACACGCGTGATGTGTTGCAGATACTCTGTGTATATTCTGTGTATTAATTATGTTTCTGTTGTGTCAATTCCCTAAGCTAGCTAGCTAGCAGGCTAGAGCACATGATTAGTTAAGTCACGCTGGATTTCCTTGCCTTTGAAACATTGATGTGCTTCCATATGACACGGCAGACATGGAAAAGGGCTTGCACTGCTTAATTTCCAAGCATTTTTAACAATTATGTTAATAAATAGATGATGAATTGATAAATATGATGGTTAATAATGGACTGGTTCAAGATGTTTGGAACAGCTGACGGCCTGCTACATCTTGACATCACTGATGCCAGATAATACACTGAATTTGTGTTTTGTTATTTAAACGTTCACCGTCACGGGCTTAGGAATGAACGATACGACAGACGACAGCGTTCGCTTTCGCTATGCGTTACAAATCCATGGACTGATACTCGAACAGAGAGAAGGAAAAGTGAGAGAGGAGCTAAGAAAGTTCAGCATGCGTGATCTTGACCAGGCTTCGCCGGGTGCTTTAAGGTTGGATATTAAGCGGCCTGTCCTTGTTTTGACAGTGGACTGCGAAACAGAGCCTGGATTACTACTTAATGACAGCAATTTTTCAAGAGCGACAATTAATAACTTTGGCAGGGCTGTGGGGAAAATGATTAATTGGCTTGGGGGAAATGAGACAATTTAACTGGAAATTATCAGTAGCAGCACAGTAGAAATGCCCCTCTGCCTACAAACATTCAGGCAGCAACAGAAAGAGCAGAAGAGGGTAAATTCTAATTTTATTTCAGTAACTTAAAAATATGACTATTTTTGCTAAGGCAATAAACACAAACTGGGTTTTGATAGTGTGCTAGAAATTGAATTATGCAAATGATTTGTTGGGGAAATTGCCCCCAACTTTGCCTTGCTGATTACAGTAATAAGGTTTTTAACATATTAATATTTTTTCTCCTCATCATATTTTTCAAATTTTCTTTGAGATGAAAAAAAGACACACACGCGCGCGCGCACACACACACACACACACACACACACACACAGTGGGCGGTGATATGAAGAAGAAACCAGTGAATCTGAAAAAAATAATTGCATATAAATGCAAATATGATTTCCTTGTTTCCATATCAAACCATGTCTTGGTGTTTACACCCCTTAATTACAATGTTTCATTAATTACAACAGGAATGTAATGGGGACTATTTACAAGCCTTCAAAGGCTGAAAGATAGAGAGGGAGAATAAATAGTGGCGCTATCAGGGAGAAATGCGCTCAGATGTTTTCCAGCTGTAAATTGTTTATTGTGTTGTGTATTGATGCCTCTGACACACATGAAGAAAAACGGGCTCAAAACGAGTGTGAGAGGAAGCCGTTTGAATCCAGCATGTAACACTTACATGATAATCAGTGGCACACTTTAAAACTTGAGGGCTGGAGGTTCACAAAAATAAGAACAAAGGTTGTTGTTTTGTTTTTTTTACATTATTGAATAATTAGGAGCACTGTCTCCTCACAGCAAGAAGGTTGTGGGTGGATCCCCGGCTGGAGCACGGGGTCTTTCTGTGTGAGTCTCCATGTTCTCCATGTTCTCCCCGAGCCTGCGTGGGTTCTCTCTGGTACTCCAGCCTCCTCCACAGTCCAAAGACATCAAGAGGGACCAGGTTAATCCAGACTCTAAATTGACCGTAGGCGTGGCTGGGAGAGCCAATGGTTGTCTGTCTATATGTGTTGGCCCTGATGGACTGGTGACCCGTCCAGGGTGAACCTCGCCTCTCACCTGAAGGCTGCTGGGATAGGCTCCACCCCCCGCCACCCTTACTAGGATAAGAGGTAGAAGATGGATGGATGGATGAAATAATTAGGATGCTAGAAGATGGACTAATGTGAGAGTCGCTGTAGAGACCAAACACATCTGATAGTTAACCTGATAATCGTTCCAGCTGGGACTCTTAAAAAGAACCCCGCATGAGTCCAGCACATCACACCGGGATGGAGCTGCGCTCCCCTCGTTGAATGACCGTCAGCCATGTTTTCTGAGGAATTTTGAATCAGCACACAAAGAAAACTCTAGCTGTTAGCCTGTCTTTTACACAGATGATCCATTTCCCCTCTTCATCACAGGGTCATGGATACACAGAGATTTGACTGATTTATGCATAATAAAGAACATAGCTCACTGTGTTGTCACACTGGTGCTGGTGCAAGCATGTATTTATCTTATTTAACTGGATCATACTTCTGTTTTATACAGTTCTGTGCAGTTTTTGTTCAGCTTCATGAATAAAGGTGAAGAGGAAGTAGGACCCAAACGCAGAGTTCAGCCGAGGCGAAGAGGCAGAAGTCGTGAACTGGAGATTTATCGTATAAACAGCAATAAACTACATTTCTAACACACAAGGTTCAAGAAAGCACGAGGGGATCACAAGACCAGCAAACTGAACTGAAAAATGCAAGACTGACGAGAGAAGCAAAACTACAATACGAATGGAACTTATGACACAACATATGATTTGTGTGAGGAGTGGTGTGTGTGTGTGTGTGTGTGTGGGGGGGGGGGCTGGCAGGAAGTTAAACAACTAGAGACAGATGTCTGTGTAGGTTCTCATTCATCCAGGTCATCCTAGATCGAAGCAAAGTAAAATCTGGTCAACTGGACGTAAGTTTATCTTGAAGACGTTTCACCTCTCATCCGAGAGGCTTCTTCAGTTCTAGTGAAGAGTGTGGAAACTCCAGCTTATAAACCTGTGTGGGAGTGGTCAGTGCTATTGTGGTGGAAACGACCCTCCCGAGACTCACCTGGCCTCCCCAAACGACAGTCGTTGTGCGGTGTCAGGGAGTTTCAGGGGTGGTCGTTAGGGAGTTTCACCGACCACTCAGATGCTAATGGGCTGTGCTGCCAGCACAGCCCATCGACCTTCCGGGACGACCATGTCCAAATCCTCGACAGAGAGGACAGATGGTTTGAAAGAGGAGTTAAAGAAGCCATCCACGTCAGGATAGAGAAACCATCTTTGAACAGAGGAGGTGGACTGCGACATTTCCTTTCACCTATTTACAACCAAGTCCTTTCAAAGCTTCCCCAAAGAGTTCAGCTGAAAGACCCATGTGGAACAGCTGCTGCCAGCACAGCCCATTAGCATCTGAGTGGTCGGTGAAACTCCCTAACGACCACCCCTGAAACTCCCTGACACCGCACAACGACTGTCGTTTGGGGAGGCCAGGTGAGTCTCGGGAGGGTCGTTTCCACCACAATAGCACTGACCACTCCCACACAGGTTTATAAGCTGGAGTTTCCACACTCTTCACTAGAACTGAAGAAGCCTCTCGGATGAGAGGTGAAACGTCTTCAAGATAAACTTACGTCCAGTTGACCAGATTTTACTTTGCTTCGAACTCGAGACAGACACTTGAGAGAAGCACATTTCAAAAGCAGGACTGATGCAAACCTAAGGAGAACACAAACCAGAGACACAACAAAGACAATAAGATCCACTCTGAAGTTGGACTAAGGGTCCTAAACTGAAAACCCAGAACTGAAGGAACGTCTGAACGGTACTGGTTGTGTTGAAGCTCTGCAGCTCGGCTCCTGTGTCCATGGCAAAGCTCCAGCTGATACAGTGGAAGCTAGAAAATCAGCTCTGTTGCCGCTAGCAACAATGATGCCACCCTACAGCGTGCCAACCTCTGTCAGGGGTTCATGTGTGAGTGATGTCATCACCCTTTTTAATACAAAGCAAAGTGTTACAGGAGATTATTAGCCATGTGAGGACATCAGCTAAGCCCATGAGGAGTTTCAGGGGATGATGATGCAGATCAGATCGATGAGATGAGGGGTGGTGCATGTGGATTCATTTATATGATGAAGTCAATTCTGGAAAACAACATTCACGATCATATCTCTAGTCTCGCTGACACGTGCCAGGTACATCGCTCCACCTGTTGGGATGTTGTGATCACCTGCGTCGTCATGTCTGTATTGACACATGCAGCATACAAGTGAATGTTTGTGATGTTTGTTGTCCTGTTCTGGTCTTTCCTAGCTAATCCCATCCTTCACTTTTATGAAGAAAACTGACTTTGTCACAGTCATCGTGGATGAATGTTTGTACCATGCATTGTAGAGGCGAAAAATTGGATCCCATATTTTTAAATAGCCGTGTGTGTTTGTGTGTGTGTGTGTGTGTGTGTGTGTGTGTGTGTACGTGTACACAGCACCCCAGTTTCCTGCCTCTCTCTGGTTAGCAAGCCCAGGGCCACTGGTAGAGTGGTTGCCATGGAGTTTTGACATCATTTCATAAATGAGAATAGATGAGTCTGGGAAGTCAATATGGGCTGGAGGTGCTGAAGGGTGTTATGGGAAAAAACGAAAGCCACTCCATTGAAATAAGCTGCTGAGTCACATGCGTACACACTGAGATGCCCACATTAGAGCAGACACATTTATCAGTGTGTGTTGGCTTGCATGTCACCACCACAAGAGGCTTATTGAGGGAATCATCAAATACATCAGAGCTTAATAACATTTGAACCATTACGTCGGCGAGCTGCTTGACAGTTGTGCGCACATCACATAGTGTGTACGCACATCATGCGGCCCCTTTTGTGTTGCTCATCACTCCCTCCAGGCAAATAAGATGTCCTCTAAACTTGGGTGCAGTAAAACTTGGGCGCTGATCGATTGCGGATATTATCAATCGTTAACAATAAACTGTAATGGGATTTAATGTAAAGATACCACATCAGCCAGGCAGTTCTTCTTCTCTGGTTCTTAGGAGTACGCTGGATCAGAAGGACTCTCCCAGAAAGGACGGTGTGTCTGGCAACCGGGAGGCTTTCATTTTTAGATGATGATGGAAGCCCTGCAAATGTATCACCCTCCAGGTGTCCTGCGTCATGTTGTGTGATCATGTGACAAGTCAACTGTATCGTGATGAATCTCCTCGTGTTGATGTCATTATTGAACTTACTGGAATGTAAAAAAGTAATAATAGTAGGAATGTCATGCCTTGACACATGGATAACAATGATGGGTCTGAATTATCATTCTTGTCAGTCCTTCTTAATTTGAGTAGAGTCTGTATATTTTCCAAGTCATGACATGACATTCTGTGAGTGCGGCAGCAGACTGTAGACTCCGAATGGCCATTAACACACTGTATGTGAGCGTACATCAGTCTGTGTAGGCCCCAGTCGCCTATAAAAAGCACTGAGTTTATGCAGATGAGATGATGAACGCGGATGGCAATAAAAGGGAACAGCAATTTAGTTTTCTCACTAAATAGATCTTCCCTCATATCTATGACTGTAATGACTCCAACCACACTCCTGACAACAGTTTCTGAAGTAAATGAAGTGAATAATGAGAAAACCTTTACTGGAGCTGTTTAGCTCTGAAAAGGAAATTGTGCGCATCTCTCGTTTCTTTCACTTGAGCCATTTTAAAAGTATCAACTGGATTCAATCAAATTGTGACAAGCAAGGACCCAAAAGGATGCTAAAGGAATCTTATGGCACAATGCTACCAACATAAAATCTATAAAATCTCTACTTTCACCCTTCTTTTTATTATTTTCTTCCTTCATAAAGTCTCCTCACCTCTTCTGTGAATTCTCTTCGCTGTTTCTGGGGTGTCCTTTATTAAATGCCAGCAAGTAATCCCTCTCTCCCAGCCACCCAAACAATCCTCTATACTTCTCAAAGGTGATTATCTAATCTTTTATTACTTGCATTTATTAATGCATGACGCTGAGACTCCCACAAGAGGACAAGTTCACCACTGCTGGTGGAGCCCCCAACCTCCAATCGGATTAACCTTCCGCACAGCAAGGTCCCTCATGAGGGCTGCCCCCAGTATGTTTACATACATGGGGTCCCAAAATGGCCCCTCTTTGAAATGTCTCGGCATACCCTGGGAAAAATCTCAGGAAAACATTCCTTTTCTTGAAGGAATTTGAACCTCAATCAGGTCCGTCTCGATGCTGTGGCCCATTTTGTGTCCCTACTCTACCTCCTACCTCGATATATCTGAAAAAAAGAAAAGAAAAAAAAAACTTAAACTGACTGTAACTCTCAGCCAAAAAACCTCAGAGTTCTTCCTTCAAATGAGAGCAAAATCGAGCATTTACTGTCTCAAAAACAGCTTGAGTATTATTCTGCAGGTCTCTCTTGGTGTTACGAGACAATCTGACCCACGGTTTGATGAGGCCTGCTGTCTTGACCTGTACAACCTCTGGCAGCAATGACAGCCTTATTATATGAAGCACATTCAGTGTGTCTGACTTCAGAGACTCTGAGACATGGACAGGAGTACAACAGGCAAACATTCCCCCAGCATATCACCGGTAATGGATGGTTCTTTCTGGTGTTCCGTGCAGAACACGGACTGTTCCAGTGGGACAGATTCTGTGGTAGTACCAAGACTACACCCTGGTTCACCGGCAGGACGTCAGAGATGTTCTACGCACTGCGGTGATGTCAGGCGCTGTATCAGCTGCTGTCTGGTCAACTGCAAAGTTACCTTCCCTCCGAACCCCCTTTCAAGGATTGGATTTGGGTTGGTAATGCATTGCAGGTTTTGTTTTGCTTTTTGTGTGTTTGTCAAACCTGTTAACTCTTCCCTGACTTAGCAACAGAACCCTGGAAGTTGTCCTCAGTGTCTATGAGCAAAGCATTTGCAGGCTGACCTTTGAGCCCATTCCTTGCCATAGGCCCAGTGATGATGCTGCCAAAGACCTCTGACTGAGAACCCTCAGTAACCTTCAGTCTCAGCTGTGCACCCGCAACAATTACTGGTGGACTGCAGAGCACATTCAAGGTCTGACATTGGCTGTTTTCTGTTATCATAAATCTGACTGTGCTATAACGAGGATTGGGCTTTAGGTGGTCCGCACTTACAATATTGCGCCTTCTAGTTGTCCCCAGTAGAACCATAGACAAGTAAGACGTGCTTCTAAATCTGAAGTCTTGGAATCAATGAACCTGATGTTCAGGGCTTCACCGATCCCAAGAAACAAATATCCAAACAGGAGTGACAAAGCAAGTACTTGGGAAGGGAAAGCTCGTTTTTACTTGTGGAAATGACAACGCAACCCTCCTGAAAGACTCTTTTTGGGTTAGAATTAGACAAGACGGTGCATGAGGGATACTCTTAATAGTGTCTGAATGCTAAAGAGCAAGTCCACATTCTGTGTTGATAACAGACCTTATGCTTTGCAGAAAAAAAAGAAAAAACAAAACAGTGTGAGATGATATTTCAGGGAATCTACAACCTTGACTTTCTCTCTTCCTTCACGTCTTTTGCGCTCATTTAAAGTTGACGTTAGCTTCATTTATATTTGAGTTTTGATGGCGATTTCTGACAGTTGCTGCGAAGAAGCATATATTATATTCCCTCCTCTCTCGACCTCTTGACTCTACCACACAATTTATGGTCTCACAAAAGACATATTTTCAACACCTCAAATCATATTTTTCAGCTCTGAAATGTGCCATAAGTCAATTACATCGGTTCTTTTACAGGCTCCAGATAGAAAGTCACTCATCGGTTTGTAGCAGCCCCAGATATTTCGAGGAACGTGCAAGAAATAAGTGAGCATTGCCCTTGGAAAAACAGTGAATCTGTGTGAACATACAAGAGTTTAATCAGACTGAATGAGACATACAAGGGGGAAGCTCACAGCAGTGGACTGAACGTTGAAATATTAAATATTGAAAGGGAATGTCGGACTCCCACAACTCCTGCTTTCAATCTTTGCCCAAATTCAGCCGGAGCCCTTCGGGGATGTTAGGCTGGACGTGAAAACAGCCCTCAAAGCTGAGAAGAGAGACACGTTAGAGCAGGGAGTGGGTGGGAGGGTGCCTGAGATGAAAGAATGAAAACGACCTGCATCACAGCACCCCTTTTATAAAAAGAGAGAGACTTCTTTCACAGTGGCTGGCCATATCTGGTGGGATCTGAATAGCTGAATGACAGTGGATGAAAAATTGAGTGAAGGCCCAAACACTGGAAGTTTATTAGGTACTCCCAGATAGAACGAAAGCACGATTGTAGAAATATAAACCCTCCCATGATGGGGATGATAGTCTTCAGTTTTAATCACATCTGCTCGAGAGAGGTAGTGATTTATTGATACAGTGATTTTTCTGATCGTCGTCGTTCGTGGTGCTTTTTCCCCACAAAGGAGGATTTAACGGTTGCGTCGAGCTTCAATAGTTGAATCTAAATGAGTCTGAATTGGTAAGTGAATTATGACAATTCAATCAAAAAGTTTCTTGTCATTGTTTGAAATTCATTCATTTCATTCTATTTACTCCTTTGTTTTGTCTGCTCAAATTATCCATTTCAATTTGGATATTAAATTTCAAATGAAACACAGAGATTGAGTGAGAGGGTGCGAAATTGAAGCATTAAACCAAACAAAATTTAGAGCCTTTGACTTTTGGGATGACTCATCCCAAACACTCACAATTCTTTGTTGGGGATCTGGGGTGATTTAATCAGGGCTGCCTGAGGCTGGTTGGAGGATCCCACCATATTATACCAGAGTTTTTCAGAAAAGATCAAAAGGACACCCCGAGGTGCCTGCTGTGTTCTGAATGAGGCTTCAGCCGTCAACCTCAGAGTGACACGGAATTTTCCCTAAAAATAAAGAAATGAGACTGCACTGAGTTTCCATTTTGGGTTTCCTCCATTTGTTTGTATCTGAATTTGTTTGAGCACCAACATTGTTTGCATTCGTAAGAGAGCAAAAACACAAAGGCCCAACAATCTTGTGTTCTTCAGTTAATTGTGTTACAGCACAATTATCAGCGCGATGTTAGATTGTGTGTTCTATAAAACAAAGGATATCCTGATCCAATAGGCTATAGCAAAGCAAATAATAATTTGAGTCTTGCTGTGATAACCTTTCTAATGTTCCAATACCATGACACGACCCTGACACGGCCTGCGCTCCCTACTGCATGTATTTAGCATGTATTTAGCATGTGTACCTTGTTAAATTTCCTCAACTGTTTATGTATGTGGGCGTCTGTACTCCCAGACTTGTGTAGACAAGTTGGAGCTTTTGTTTTGCAGTGTTTTTTTCCCTCCCCAGATACAATCTCAGGCTGGATATAGAAAAGCAATCTCTCAGCTAAGTGATTTGTGAAAAGTGTCACATTCTCACCTGGCAGTAATTGCCTGCTGGTGTTGCTCAGCTGTGGCGATAGGTGCTCGTGAAGCGAGACAGGATGGGGCAGGCGGGAGGGGCTTACTATGAGCAGCTAGAGAGACGTTTTGTTACAAAGGAGAGCTTTAGGATGCACATATTAAAAGCTTTTGTAACCACCTGAACAAGTAAAAAAAACAACCACAACAACAACAAAGGGCTGCCTGGTGGAGAAGGAAGTCCATCGGTGTGTTTATGTGTGTGAGGTGGTGCGGCTGTTACATGATTGGCTCTTATCGTCGGAATTAACAGTCAAATTCCTTTAACAGAGAGTACAAAAGGAATTATTTCTCACCGCCACACTGGCTTGACGAGCTGGACGTCCAGGGACATGCTGGGTAGTTTGAGCCAACTCGGATGGTGGCGGTGTTCTGTGAGCTCAGCCCGACCCTCTGACCATCCATTATTCATTTTACATCAACTTGTTTCATTCATGTCAGCATTTCTCATCTCTAGCATCATTTCACTTCCATATTTGTGGACCCTAAAAAACCAAAGAAGAAGACATCTGCTTAAAATGCAACACGTGAAAAAAAAACAACACATGCAGACGCGTTTGGCGATCAGCACTGAAATATTTAAATTGTAAACACTGCGGAAGAATTTTTTTGAAGGTAGCTGATTTCAAACTTCCCAACAGGATGTCCACTTTACTGTACAATGTGGATTACAATCTAAACATTGTAAAAATATGACATTAACAATAAAGTTAGTGAAACGAGGCGCTGCCATTAAAAAAAAAAACGCAATAAAAACAAAGTCCTTGAGACTGAAACCAAACCATGCTCTCCTTTGGCCCAGGAAAATAATCTTGTTAGGTCGTATTATGAAGAGTCTTATTACGGCATGCAAATTCAATGGCACTGCATATGTGAGTGGAAGCATATGCATATGTTTATTAGCTAGTGCCAATGACCCCTCTCCACAAAGCTATCCAGTGTCATAGCCTCATAATGGAGCCAAACACATCAGGGATATTGGGCGAAACAACTCACATCCTCCGTTTCAACACGTTTAGAGTGTTCATAGAGGTGAAGTGCTCTTACAGGCCTCTCCAAATGTGAACGCACATCAGGCGCACACAGTGAATCACACACACACACACACACACACACCACTCATCATCATTTGACGTAAGCCATTTGACATGTAGCCATGAAAGGACTGGGAAAAGTGAGTAGTACACAGAGAGGACCATAATAATATTATCTACCGTCCATGTAAACTCATAATTTTTAACCTTCTAGATAAACCCACAATAGAAGGAGAAGTAGAGGTTACTGTCCATATACATCATCCATCTGTTACTCTGCCTCACAATCGCTGACCAAATTAAGAAGAGAAACTCTACAGCACGTGTGGGTTGCCTCTTGATTTCATTTTAGTAGCTTAATAACCTTGTTGTGGGAATCATCACCGCGTTAACTGGCGTAATAGCAGCCGCTCTGATGAGCGGTCAGACTACTTATTGTGCTCTTGTTCCACAGGAGCCACTGATCGCTATCTGCCGCTACAGCCACGCCAAGGTCTGGTGAGGCAACTCACTCAGGAGAAACGGGGGTGTCTTATTAGACTTTGCAAATTCCTGCTTTGCGTTTTATGAAAAAGTGACGAATGCCATGGCCTATTCTGGTAGCACCATTGGCATTCAGGACGGAGGCCTACTGAGAGTTCTCATAAGAATATTGGAATTCATACATTAATGTTTTCTTGTGTTTCTCTTATATTTTTGTTTTTGCTCAAAGCAATAAAAGGAAATTTAAAAAAAAATCCTACGTGGGGTTGATGAAACATGCACTGACAGCTAAATCTGTCCTCACTCACTGTAGGACGCAAAAGGCGCATTTTAAATTGGATGGCAGGCGATGTGTATTAACAAAGAAACACCCCAAAAAAACAACTTCAGGAAAGGAAGAGTTGCAAACAACAAATATAAAATGTTAAATTCCACAAAAGATGAAAAGAGAGGTAAAATGTCACATGAAAGTAGCTGGTCCAGTTTACCTTTATAGCTCAAAGGTTGAAGAAGTCCTGGGTTCTGGCACCAAGTCCATTTTTAGAAACCTTGATTCTTTTGGCTTTTAAAATAATATCAGCTTTGTGCCATTTTCCCTTCTGTCTGTCTGGACGAGCAAATCAATGGACACACGAGCAGCACACACGCACACTTCAACAAGGCGGAGCTTTGCTTCGGTTGGCGCGCCGCATCCTACAGCGAGCGCAGCACAAATCAGGTTTGTTGTTTAGCCTCGGTGAGCCTAACAAGGAAGACATCGCAGCAGGATGAGCAGACAGAAACGGCTTTCATGCAGTATTTTTTTTTTCAAAAGTTCATAAAACGGGAGTATGACAACATTGTGAGAGCAACAAGGATTTAGGCTCAGCAGAATAATTTTATTTTCCTTTTTTTTCTGGGAAAAAAATCCCGGCTTTCCTCAATGATTTTTATTTAGGCCCTCTATTATCCCCAAATACTTGAAAAATTTGCCTTCAAACCCACATAGGTCTGGCCTGAACTCCAAATATTATTGTCGTTTGCGTCTACCCTGATCATTCTCTATTCTAACAGACTTACATTGTGATCTGGTGAAGAGCACGCCAACATTTTTGGACGCTGTTTTCCACGCGTGAGGCTCTAAAAGCTTACGGCCTACTTTCTCTCAGCAGCATAGGCCTTTCAGTATGCAGACGATGCTCTCCACTCTGTTCCTGTCTGTCAGAGGCTCATAAGTGTTATTAAATTAGGCCATGGTAGACATGGACTGTGCCACTTACCAAAATTGAAGTTGTATTCGTGTAACAAAAGTACAGAGTTGTATATTATAACACATTATGCCAACAATCTCCAACTGCACCTTGTTCCAACCACATAGCCACCAAACTTCTGTGCAGCGTGGTAAAGTTGTGTGTTTGTGGTGAAGATGTCCATATATTTTTTGCACATTGGTCAACTTCTGTTGGAGGGGATGAATGGCGATGATGCTGCAGCGTTCACAAAATCATATTAAAGACTACCATCAATATGTAACGGTAAAAAATGATTAAATACGAAATACTTGTAGAACAATCGCTTTTACTCGCAAAATAGTTGACTTCTCCAAATATTGATCTCTCCTAGGAAGGAGTAGGAAGTAAACAAGTGTTGGTTAATCCCACAAAACCTCTTAAAGTGTTAGCTTGCACAATTTAAAATCAAATCTGTATGCATGTATGATTAATGCATGAGATCCATGGTCTTCCAAACAATTATCGAGGCATATCAGTATGCATAAGGAACATGGTGGCTTATCTTCCAGCATCTCCAGAATGGTAAATTCAACATAAAAGGAACACTGATGCAGCACTTTAGAGGATTCTGTCTTTAGGTTTCTCATTTTGCTGAGAACCATTCAAGTCTCTCCTTTCAAATATAAACTTGCTTCAGAGGGAACAAGATAACAAAAAAAAAAAGAAACACTTTTATGATGTATTTAAGCTTTATATTTCAAATGATGCAATTATACTTTCAAAAAAATGCAGTTAACATCTCAGAGGCAATGTAACTGAACAGATGGTCCTTTGCAATAAATCGCTGTCCATGTCAGTCGTATTGTTTTCATTTGAGAACACAAATTAGCATCTTCTCAGATCACCAGCTGACTGAGGCGTTGTTCTTGTTTTAAAGGGGAGGCGGAGAATGAGCAAATAAAGCACGAGGACGAGAGGAAAGCGAAGGATGAGAGAAACCTAATTGGCAGTCACATCTCTTCTCATGTCTTCTGGGTTATTCTAGGATGATGAGCTGTTTCTGCGCTGCTATATTATGTGGAAGCGAGTTTGTTTGCACAGTTGCTTGAGAGCGTGTGACTCGCCTTGAAATTTTGTCAGAGCCATTTTGGAGCATGCTTCTCGTGTGCAGACACAACCCCTCAGCTTTTAGTGATTAGGATAATGATCTGCCTCACTTCTATGCCCAATTTAACTTACATCTAGAGACAGTCAGGGATCAAACAGCCTGGTGCGTCCTCCTGTCTCCATCCGTGCATACACTTCATTTAATTTGGTTGCTTCCTTGACTTTGCAAAGGGACGATCATTTGTACCCTCATAAACACCCTTGACATAAGCAAGGTGGCGTGGGGGTGTGACGCTGCTGTACTGAGAAACATGTAGACATGATTTTTCGATTTCTGTTAGTTGATGAGATGAAGACGTTACAGGCTTGTTAGCTGCACTAATAACCTCTCTCTCTGCCCCCCCCCCCCCAAAGCTCTCTGACAACAAGTTTATCAGAAGTTAACGTGAAGGAAATCATGACTGCAGCATAATAACATACAGAGCCACAGGGGCAAAGCAAACTGCACAAACTCAGAAAGGTAAACCACCGCCCACAGCACATGCATGAATATATGTGGGGATAAACCATGTACTTTATTAAAATGATCAGCCTTTGAAGTTCCACTGATACGTTGATCTCTGAGCTCAAGTATTAGTCAAATTGCAGCAACAAATCATGCCTGCGTGCAGTGTTGGGAGTAATGATCGCAGTACTTTTCATTGTAATTAGTAATTACACTCATTCGTGTTCAAGGACCAGCAGTCAGATTTATCAAACATATATATATATATATATATATATATATATATATATATATATATATATATATATATATGTACAGTATATATATTTACTTTTACTTATTTACTTTTACCAAATTAAAATGATTCCAAAGTATTTTTAAAGGAACTTGTGCCTCTTCCACCTCTGAACCTGCTGCAGCTAAAGCAGGAACAGTGATATTTGATGTGGCTAAAGTTTTTAGCTGGTTTCCAGGACTGGCTCCCATAATGCAAATGTGTTCCACTCTGTTTCTTTTCACATTATGTAACCATATTATTTGAACAAATGACTTTATCATTGGTAATCTAATCACGTAATGATAAACTTTTTAAAGGAATGCCACCCGACGCTGATGTGAGTAAATCTACCTGACCTCTGACGTGCAGCAGTGTGACTCTGCTGTTGCTGGCGGTCCTGGTTGAGCTGTTTAGGTGAGTATAAGAGCATTTTTGGCAGTGGTCAGGGCTCAGAGTCCAGCCTTACCAACTCCTTGAAAAAGCAGTGGGCTTTGTCACTTATGTAACTTTTGTTTGGATCTGTTAAAGTATGACTAATAGCTTAAATATGTTTTGTTTGACAGAGCAACTGCTAAAGCATTACCTGCATATCATATACATCAGCTGTGGTTGGTTCTGTTTTTGTAACAATCAAAAAATAAGAAACCAACAGAACTGCCTTATTCCCAATTCAAGATTACAATATAAGGTTAGTATACGACTGTTTGGACGTGTGTACTCTTCCATGCTACATAGAGTTACTATGAAAGCGGCAAAAAAGTGCAGTGGTCCAAAGTATGGTGGTGCCAGAGTAATCCTAAAGGTGCCACAACCTCTGTTTCCTTGTTACTTTGCAACATGACCCATGAGGAGACGGCGTCCTCCATCCTCGCGTCACGAAATCTGTTTTCACCAAACAGTTGAGGACATTCATGAATCAGGTCGACGACTGTCCGTATCCAGTCACAAATCATTCCACCATTTTAGCTGTTGAAAATGCACCTCAAAGGGATACGTTTGTTGAATGCACTTCACAAAATCAAAGTGAAAAAAGTTTGTTTCATGCACATTTATATTGATAGAAAACAACAACAAACCCTGGAATATACAGCATAACACAAAAGTTGTGTCGTCATTTAATGACATGGCAAACTGGAGCCTGACAGCAGTTCTTAAGCAACAACAAAAAGGATGTTGCCTCAGTGCATCACAGCAGCAGACACATTTTACAACTTTGCTCAGCTGAATGTTCCATTACTCAAAGAAAACTCCCCGGATTCCTCACAAATCTACAGCAAATAAATCACACGGTGTAATTGTGTCCAAGCTCACTTTGGAAGAATAAAGGCTCAGAGAAACATCGCCCCATACTCAAGCATGTAGGATTGAAGCTGGATGATCCCGAATCAACCAACATGAAACAGTGGAGATGAACATCGATTCAAAGCCCTCCCCGACACGCCAGCATCACAAACTGAATAAGAACTTTACGCTCAACACAGGGTGACAGTTAAACTAATATTCCTGCGAGCATTCATCTCTTACGTGCATAGATTCTTATTTTCCATTTCTTTGTCTGATCACACACATTCGTGTCCAGAACCTAGGGTATTTTGTATGGATGTGCGTGCTAGAGCATTACAACCTTGCCTCCACACAAACATTTTTTATTCAGGCATTGTTACAAACACAAAACCTGGGGAGAAGACATGACGTAGCAAATTGTTGTTTGTCTACAAAAAAATCAAGACTGATAAATCCGACGAGTTATGTTGAGACGCAGGCAGATACAGACCAAGAGAGGGGACGGCATTTTATTGAGAGAAAGTGATGATGAGTAAAGATGGCGACTGCCACTAAAACTCTCTTTAAGTGAGCTTCATCAAGAACGGATTAGATGTAAATCATTTTCTCCTCCCTGAGATAGTTAAATGTAGATGTTGGCAGGGTCCTGTCCATTAATCAGTAGCAGGGGCACAGCTGAACGCTATCAACAAACATGACCCGCAGTTTCCTTATTCCAAAATGGGGTCTCATGTCAGATGAATATGAAGATCCTCATTACTGAGGAAGATGAACATCCTCGTTATTACAGAGGGACATCATGGTTCAGGAGGTAGAGTGCCCGTCTGGTTCGATCCTCCGGTTTCCTGCAGCCCGTGTCCTTGCACGGCAGCCTCTGCCAGAGAGAAACGCAGAAGGAGACAACGCTCCAACTGTAAATTTGTGTACTTTGAGTTCCATGTGCCTTGTGTACAATTTGAACTCTTAAGCCCTTAAGGGTGCTTGAGGTCAGGTTCACCTAAAAAAACACACTCCAATAAATCCAGACCAGCTCAGCAACTTTAGCAGGTCTCTATGGATCCTAAAGAGCTCAGGGAACATTCTCCCAGTGGCATTCGTATCCTGCGTCATTTATGATGAAGAAAAAGAAAACAACGGTGGCACGGTGGTGCAGTGGTCAGCACTGTCGCCTCACAGCAAGAAGGTTCCAGGTTCGAGTCCCAGCTCGGGCACAGGATTTTTCTGTGTGAGTCTCCATGTTCTCCCCGTGCCTGCGTGGGTTCTCTCTGGTACTCAAATTTTCTCCCACAGTCCAAAGACATGCAAATGGAGACGAGGCTGATTGATGCTCTAAATTGACCGTAGGTGTGAATGTGAGTGTGAATGGTTGTCTGTCTATGTGTTGGCCCTGAGATGGACTGGTGACCTGTCCAGGGTGGACCCCGCCTCTTGCTCGAAAGCCGCTGGGATAGGCTCCAACCCCCCCCCCCCCCCGCGACCCTTAACAGGAATAAGTGGAAGAAAATAGATGGATGGATGGAAAAAGAAAAACATTCATTTTCACCTTGCATTTGTCAGACATTGTTCTCTTCCTGCAGTCTGCTGATGATCCAAGAGGTAAAACACTTGAGCAACAGGTGAAAGCAACAACTGCCAAAAGAAATGTGAAATATGTGGTAAGATGCAGATGCTTTCATACACATGTGCCATGAGGATTTACAAGCATGACATGTAGCCAACTTGAAAAACACAGATGTAATTATCTTAGTCAGATTCAGCAAAATGAAAGCTAAATGAGTCAAAATAATACGTCAGGTTAAATCATATCGTGATCACAGGATCTCACATTCTCTTGCCTCAGGGAATGAGAATTTACAGCAGAGCCATCGAGTCCTGCCAGACAGAAGGCGCCGAGATTGACATGAACATGATGAGTGTGTCAGCTTCTAAAACGCCAGGCCGCAATGATGGCTTTGAAATGGAAACTCCAAAAATGCCACGCAGCCAACATCCGTACTATGTGACTCTGTGTCGTCATCTTCAGTTCATTATTTTATCACAAACTAGTAAAATGATTACAATTTCATCATAGACTTCCTCCCAGATGTCTGGAGGAGGGTGTGATACTGTACCAAAGACTAAAATATGGTTGGAGCTTCAATATTATTTTTCTTATCCCTTTTCATTGCAGCCTCATCAGAGTTTAATGTTGCGTGACAATTGTTGAGCAGCTAAGACGTGTTTTATTCTTATTACAATCTAAACTCATTACACTTTTCATCTCTAGTGCGAGAAATGATTGTAAGCAGCGTGACTCTGGGGATAGCAGTGTTAGCACAGACTGCCATGAAATCTGGTGTCTATGGTGTCAGGCGGATGACGGGGATCCACTAATTCTCACTTGTGTTTGAGTCAAATATGTTTATCATTAACTATTATTAATAGATTGAATTTGTTACAGACATTTATGTCACAGTCAGGATGAATTGAGAGAACTCACTGATCGACATTCCCACTCCCTGTCGGTGTGACGTTTTGAGCACCGCTGTGTCAAAGTGCAGGTTTTTTTGTTTGTTCTTTTCTTTGTGCTCCTATCATTATGTGCCAGTTAAACCCTCAACTGTGTTGTATGTGTTTCGTGCACTTGAATGCCACTCTAGTGGGCCCCTGCTGATTTGAGAGTGTCACCCTGTGCTCAGTTGCCAGTCTTCATGGTCGCCTGATTTGTATGATGCTCTGTTAAAAGCAAAGTCTTTTGTGTGTGTGTGTGTGTGTGTGTGTGTGTGTGTGTGTGTGTGTGTGTGTGGAGCTGAAGCTCCAGAGGACAACAGCAAATGTTTGTGATGATGTTGGGGTTCATGTATGTGGAGCCATTACGCTAGCTTACCTATAGCTCATAGCTAACTTGTCTCTAATTCCAGCGGTGTAGCTGGTTAATATGCAGCAGGTCTAATTAATCATGAGGGTATGTGACAGCCTGTGAGCAGGTTCACACTGTAGAAGGCCAATGGTGGCACAGGACAGGCAGGAACACATTCAAGTAGAGGGCAGATCCGCTTCATAAATCAGCGTTTTCGGTTTACAGCGGCTCTGGCTGAGGTCTCCATCATGTATGCTCTCTACTTCCAATGCCTTCTGATGTTTTTGATTCATTTTGTGAATTTGTGCTGTTTGTCATCAGCACAACAACAACAACAAAGCACACGTGTCCCGCCACACGACAGACCTTAAAAACCCATCAAGAAATACTCTTCAGTGTACACGGTTAGCAAAGAGCAGCTCAGAACACGGCCCATGAACTGCACGGAAACAATCAGCTGCCCTCGCTGCGCTAATTGAGGCAGCATCTGAGGAGAAGCCAGTCAGCTCCATTCATGCTTTGCTGTGACCCAGGTGTGGAGAGCTCATTGTCCTGTGCACTTATGATCAAAAATAAAGGTGACTAAGTGTGTGCTGCTGCGCACCCATGTGACTCACTACTCGGCACTTGAAGTACTCTGTTGTCCCAGTCTATCATTTGATGTCATATTCTGAGTAGCGCTTGCCAAAATGTAATCGACCCAAGCCATGCTTGAAATATTGTTCCTGCTTCTTTGTTTCCTACTCCGCAAGCTTCCCCTCTCATTAGTTTTTTTCCCCTCAGTCTCTTTCAATCAGCACACCTTTTCCTCTCCTGTGTCTCCACCTGCTCGCTGCTCGTGCCTCTCTTCTGTAGTTCCACTTGCTTTTGGTTACTCAAAAGCGATTCAAAGCTTCCAGAGGGAGAAAAGTTTGGAGCTGCAGTTTTTGTGAGTGAATTTGTCTCACGGTGTTGATTATACAGTTAGTCTACTGCTCATTAGCATGAGACTCGGATTGTCACCGAGGCAACATCTGATGACAGCCCGGGCACAGATTACAGAGGGGACGAGTCCCCCTTAACTTCTGAAAAACTTGAAGTCACTGCCGCAGTTACAAGAAGCAAAATGATTGTACACGACTTTCCGGCCAGTCTGGGCTCGGCCACACACGGATGAAAAAAAGCTCTCGATAACAGCAAAGGTGAACACCGGCCCGATGATATGCTACCTATTCAAGGTTGCAGTTGACATGCAGACCACGCACACACGAGAATTCCCACTTATACACTTAGAAAAGGTACAGATTTAGAGGAAGGGACAGAACCACAGATTTGCATGTGACTGCGCACTTACACGCATACAAGGGTTAAAACTCCAACTCATAAATCAGAAGTGCTGACATTTAAAAGGCTCTGCTCACTTACTGTAAATATATGCAGAGAGAAGCAGCGTTCCAGGGGTCAGCGAGGGGATACACTGGGTTACGACAGGAAAATGAATACTGCATGTCTCTCGAGTGCTCGCTACATTTATGCCCCTACCTTGGTCTCTCGCTGCCTGTCGCTGTATTTCTCATTTCTCTTCATTAGCTAAATACAGTTAATCCAAATGAGCATCACAGTGAGAAATAATGGAGACAAAGATTAAAGAGAAAGATAAAAGGAAACATCATTTATTTAATTTCTCAGCACATGACTACTTAGTGAAGCCAACCAACAATGAGCTTAATTTGTATTTATGATGACAATGTGTCTGTTGGCTCCCTGGGATGAATTATAATAATTTTGATCCCCTTATTTTTCATTTTAAGCCACCAATAACATGTCTGCCCTCAAAAACAAATCACCAAATTCCCCTGTTGTTTACAGTGAAAATAATTAATATAGGACTTGTTTCTATTAATTGGTGTGACTACAGTGCAGCCAGAATAGATAAATGTATTAGAATTATGCATGAACGCTCTCAGGTCAGGACAATGGCACATTTTTCTGGCTTTTTTCATTCATGCAACACAGCGTGACTGTGTCATAAGAAACTAAGAAAAGGAATATTTTGTGGTGTGTATGCCTTTTGGGAGTGAGTGTAAGGTTCAAATAAATTTCATGAAAGCCCAGATTTTTCTTTTTCCTGCATACTGCAGAAGTCTTTGAGAAAGACAAAGAGAGGGTGGAAATTAAAGTTTGGTCTTGTGTGTGAGCATTTGTGTTTCACTGTCAGCTTCTGTTAAACTGAATGACAGCATGAGGGCAAAGAGGTCAGGCCTGTCTGTAAATTACTCTCTTCCCAGTTCCAGGGTTCCCCCCTCTGTGTGCCTGAGCCCACCACACTCAACAATAGCCCTCAAGGTTAATTGACCACAACCGGAGCACTTGTTCCTCCAAACATACATTCAGGGTAAGGGTCTCCCTCCCATTCTCTTCCCTGACCTCAGATATCATTATCAGCTCTCTCTGTTGCTCTCTCTCCTTTTCTCTTAAAAGAGACACACGCTGAGATGCAGGCCACCCCAGATAACCTCCCAACGTTGCATTAACCCTGCATCGCTTCTCTCTAGCAGAGGTCGCATCTGATATCTGCCGAAGAAAAACAACCGAGCCATAACTCGAATGATTGATATCCTTTTGAGCTACTGTGGTAGGGAGGCCATTATTTTTCGTTCCAATTTTTGTTAAGTAATAGTCGTTATCGTATTTTTAATTGGGAGACTTGTGATCCCGTATTACATCCATGTCAATCATTTCAACCTAGACAGAGGAAAATAGGGCCAAGGTTGAAAAATACCAGAATATTTCTTTACAGTGCGCAGAAGAGAAAATCCCACGTGCACACATACTGGGACGCCGGGGAGCTGCATCAGGGGCCAGCTGATCTTGTCTTTGGCACATACTAAGTTACTTCTGGGATGCAACTCCCCAGGATGTCACTTATTTCATCTGTGTTACTGCAATGTCTGGACCAGAAATTGCTCCGTCAGTATAGAATCACGAGGAGTGATGCTCGCCCCTCTCACCAGTAGAGTGCAAGGAGTGAACTGACCACAGTGACATTCGGTGCATTGAATCAGTGCTTCTACCTTCCATCCACCCTCCATGTGTACTTGCACATGAAACATGTTGTCTGTGACGGTGTATCACTCTGCATGTGCCAGCATGTCACTCTTGATGTGCCTCCCACTGTTTTGCTCAGTTAGCATCAGCGGCTAATCACGGTAAATGAGAGTTAGAAGGGAGGCTAGATTGGCATGAGTTGGCATTATCTGGTACATTAGCAAGTGTTGGGCAATTACTTTAATGATGTAAATTGAACTGAGATTTCCCCTTGCACAGGATGTGAAGAAGAGAAATGTTACAATGATTATGATTAGGCGGCTAATTATAGTATCAGCTCAGCACATATGCCTAGACAGTCTGTTTATTTAGACGACAGGCAGGGATGCTTGGTGCGCTGATTGGAGAATTTTGGTGTGTGTGTGTGTGTGTGTGTGTGTGTGTGTGTGTTTGTGGGAGTGTGTGTATGCAATTTGATGGAATGCACTGATTTTGAAAGGGAGTCAGTTTAATCTGACACTTTTCATCCAGTATTATACCGCTGGGTTATACATGATACGAGCTCACAACAGTAGTGCGAGGTTTGCGTTCACATTGACCAGTGACGTCACAGTACCGGTGACCTCACAGTACCGGTGACGTCACAGTACCGGTGACCTCACAGTACCGGTGACCTCACAGTACCACTGACGCTTTCTGCTGTACGATGTGACTTTTCAGTCATAAAGGGACATTTGTGGCCTTTGAAAGAGCGTTAATGACAGAGTGAGTTTTGTTTTTATCGCAGTTTTTAACAAATAGCATTTATCATTTGTAAACAAACTCCAGCTTTATTGCATAGATTTGGCATTTGTTTTCATCGTACCCGATGATTTTAAATGGACGCTACATCGCTCTGCTCCACCTTAAATATGTAAGTGTTTTACAGTGTTGCTCTCTCTCTCTCTCTCTCTGCCCCACTCATCCGTACTCTTCATTTCCTACTGATCTGGTTCATCTTTGTACTCTGTCGTCTGTGCACAATTATATTCACACAATATGAATTACAGAATTGGCACTTACTTGTCTCCCTTCAATGAATTCCAATTTACAGGTGGGGATTTCCCACATGCACAACATTCACATACTATATAGTTGAAACATTCAACATGCTCAATTTGACATTGTACAGTACAAAATATAAATCGTAGCATCTGTATGACATCCGTGTTTTTTTGAAAGCAGTTGCATATTTATCAGGATCTCTTTGTTCAGTCTTTAATGCTGATTTCAGTGAACTAAATTAAGAATTATCTGGAGGTGATAAATCGCTTTTCCTTGCAGGAGCTCTACAGGAACTGACAAGGGAAGCAGAAACAAGGTTTTCATAGTTTACCACAGCTGATTAACTAATTACTTTAAAGACACAAAACTAATGCAGCAGAGGGCCACCCATCCATTTCATTGGATTTGCTTGGAAGAAAATTCTTTGGAGGGAAACGCTTATTTTCAGTCACAATCATCTCTTCTCTTTTGTGTGGGCACAGTGCCGCAAGCATTCTTTTATATATTTTTTTCTTTTATAGCGCCAACCTTTTTCGGAAGTGAGGGACAAATGGCGTGTGATTGCCTCGCTGCTCTACATGTTTCTATCTTTGGCTCAAAGTGCCCCCAGGCCTCAGCAGGCTGTTGCATTACACCTGCTGGTTTGCCCAAAATGACGTAGAATAGTTAAAGGCAGACAGCAACATAAGCAAACTCACCAACAGATAGATGGAGAGCGAGGCACACTCACAGTATAACACAAACCAAGATTAGCAGGCTCAAATCCCTACACCGCATCCTCCCTTCCTTCCATTATTTGTCTTTTCCCATCTGTCATTCTTCTCTCTTTTTCATGCTTCAGAGATGAATGGAGGAAGAGACACAGGAGCACAAAGAGCAGGAGGTAAAAGAATGAAGGGAGGAGAGCGGTAAATAAGGGAACGAGGAGAGGGGATTGGTGAGGACATGGCTGAAGGACATACAGCCGTCGTAAAGTTGAAAGACTTATTTAGTATGCTGTTCACTAAGGCCTGTGTGATATTGTGTGTGTATGTTTATGAGTGAGAGTGTGTGTGTGTGTGCAAGTGATACATGCATGCACGGAGAGTGTGTGTGAGATTCATCACATGCACACTTGATGTCTTGCCCTCTTGATTACCATGATTGTTCATGGATGCATAGAAAATATGCATTCATATGTGCGTTGAGGTGTTGACACGCCCCGGGATACCTTTAAAGCAGATTAAGAGGACAGGGTGTCTGACCTTGCTGTTCCAGTCTGGGATTTAGTGACACAACAAGAGTGCAAAGAGCACCTCCATGTTCCCCTTGGTGTGCACCAAGCTGGAGTTAGCCCACCACTCTGTGACCCATCTGCAGGGGGATCAGGCTTATAGTGCCACTGCAGGGTAATTGGCCTGTCTGTCTCCTGGTCGCCCAACACATAAAGCCTGACATGCACTTCCCTCCCTCCCTGGGTCATTGGTGTGTGTCTGGTGAAGGGAAAATGTGTGTGTGTGTGTGTGTCTTCTTTTGATGTTGTTGTTTTTTCATTGTTAAAAAGCAATCACGTTCTCCTTAAGTAAGAGTGATAGAAAAACAAAGAGGAACAGCATGCTGAAACATGAACCGTGGGATACTGATATTTTCCCAAATAGTCTGAGGCATTTACTGCGAACTGAACACACCTCAAGCATCAAATCTGTGATACGCTCTTAACACCAACAAGTGACCTGACGACCTCACGAGAAATAACTTGACCTTTTGTGACCCTCTCTTTGTTCTCCTTCTTCTAGCAGTTACCCACAGGCTAAACACGGGTTAATTGCCCTTCTCTAAATGTGCCAGATTAGGTGACCCCATGAAACAATAGTGCCACAGAAAGCTCAAAAAATAATTAGACTCCTCAAATGAGTTTTATTTTTGGTTACATCTATTAGTAATGAAGTGAGTTGTATGGTGGCAGTAATTGTGCCTGGGCCATGTCACGAGGTTATGATGAGGTCAAACCCAACTAGATGCCAAAAGGGCAGAGAAAGGTCAAGACCCAGGGACATGATCAGGGGTCTGTCTGAGGACAAGCTACTCAAGACCGCAGCGATGGGGAAGTTGTGAGAGAAGGAACAAAGGTTGAGGACAGATTCTGAATACACGGAGTTCACATGTCACAGACCGCTGCCTGTTTCGACCTGCTTTGTGATCGCAAGGAGAGCGATTCATAATCTTAAAACCTGTATCATTAGAATATCCATGCAAGTGCTCTTCTCAAGCAAGTAACTCGGTGATGAGATGCAGATGCCCACTGTAGCTGGGATGTTGTTTATATCATTAGCCGTACCGGTGACGTGCTGGGAAAATGGTTAAATGGCCGTTATTTTTGGCTATCTAATCAGCTTCCTTTTATTCTATCAAGTGCTTGTTTTGATTGAAAAGTGCAAAGTGCTTGAAAAATGAACAAATGACTCCAGAACAAAATGTTTTTTGGTGTCTAAAAGGAGCAGCTTTGTTCTTTCTTTTGATGTTTCCATAGAACTGAGTGTCCCGTGGGTGTTGAAAGATCAGCGGCTCGGACCGCTTTGCCAAAAAAACAGGAAAAAAAATAATGCTGCCAGGGAAAGAGTTAAGTTTTGGGCAGCGAAAACACAGGCTTGAAGATTGCATTTACCCTCTATAGTCAGGAGGTTTAAGCACAGCTCAACATGGGCTGAGTTCTGCTTTATCTAAAAGGGGAGCAAGATGTTCTTTGCAGTATGCAGACGCTAGACATACCAAAGCAGCATCAATTCCTAAAAACAGTCCTCTGTGACATCAGGTGTATTGCAGCCAGAAAGCTACGAAGACAAGTTTGAAAATCAGTGAATCATTGGTGGGAAATTACAATTTCGATTGTTTCACACACTTCATGGTGTAATTAAGCGGTGAACATCTCATCTTTCCCTGTGACACATAGAAAACGCGGAGACATCAAATGGGATGATTGAGTCGTGCCTGAAGTGTATCTTGGTGATAGGGCAACATCAGCTTTGTTCTTCCATTAACTGCCATCGCAGGTATCGTAAAAGTTGCGTTCATCTGTTAAGATCGTCTCGCTGAACAAAATGCGCAAGTTTGGCGCAGTTTTTGGTGTGCCACAGAGCTCATTGTCAGCAACAACCTAAAATCCAGTGGACGAATCATTGTGGCTTCTGGTTGACGGATCCTTGGCAATGCTAACATTTGGGTTGGTCTGTAAAAATACGTCCCCCGTGTGGCGCTATTTCCTCGCAGACTGGCTCTTTGTGATCCAAGCATCAAATACTTTTCAGACCACCATTATATGACTACAACTAATAAGCAATGCCAGTTTTTTGGACACTTTCCTCATGGGAGCTATGAAGGGGAGCTTGAGTGACGAAGCGTTGCTAAGTTGTCCAACGAAACGCTGATGGGCTGGTAATTACTTATTATTAGAGACAAGTGTTACAAAAACAGAGAAACAAACACTGGAGCCAAGTTGAGCTTGCAGAGATGCTGGAGAGATATTGTGTATTTGCACTGTGGCAACATTGTGTTTAAACACTCTACAGAGTATCATGCAACTTTTCATCAGTTTCCTGTTTAAATGGAAAGGTAATAAAGTATGAATATGGATGGAGGGTATGGAACAATGAGAAGCTGATGTGTGTGAAGAGTTAGAACACAACTGAAAGAAATATTGGCAGAACTTAGGGTCAGGGAATGGAGGTGAGAAGTTAAGTAATTTACAGGAGCACTGCAAATGGGCGTAAGGATAGAAAATCGAAAATTGGTAATTGGGATGGAAGGATGTGTGAAGGAAAGAGAAAAGCTCTTAGCCACAAAGCAGCAGGAGTTCCGCGTTTGGGACCACAGGGCTGAAATGGTTTGTGTGTGCATGCGTGCGTGCGTGTGTGTGTGTGTGTGTGCTTATGTTTGAATGAAAGAGAAACAGTAGTCACAGGTTAGTGGAAAATACTCCATGGTTCAATTACACAGGTCTGTATGACCCAAGGGGGGCTGGTTGATAGCTCTATTAGCTCATAGTCAGGGTAGCAACTCTGCTGGTGGGATCTAGCCTACGGTACACACACACACACACACACACACACACACACACACACACAAAGCGTTGAATGATACCTTGACAAAACTGAAATTGCACGTTTATTCATAATTGCACCGGTCAGTGATTGTCTCGGTTCCCTGGAATATTGATTGTCATTATTATTTATTAAAAATGTTAATGTTAATTTAAGAAAGAAAACTATAAACAACCCAACGAGCACACGTGGCTGTGTGATGACGATAGATAAATCATTGTCGTAGAGTTCCTCACAGTGGAAGCCCGGTGTGTTGTTTTTCAGTCGTAGCAGGTTCACACATCAGCCGACTTTCCTCCAGGCCAAGTTGGTCCTGGAGAAGTTCTGTTCAATACGAGGTGATGGTTGTTGGGTGCAGGATGGTTCCATTTTGATTAAACTCCTTTGAGTGCTCTTTAGGGGTTAGGGTTAGTGGTGTTTGACCAGTTGCTACGACAGCAGCCAATCACTCTTGTCAGAGACATAGAAATACATGTCCAGCAATCCAACCAGGCCACCGTCTTCAACAGGACCTCCATGTGTCTTGAAAGCCCACGTGGAGGTTTAGGTTTAGGAATCCCAGGTGGAGGTTTAGCCTCACTGGCTCCTCTTTCATCCCGCTCTCTCAAAACAATCCCCCAATCCTCCCACATTGAAGGCCACAAGATTATTCACCTCATAATAATGAAGATTCATCAATACAAAGGCACGAGCAATGTGATTCGACTGGGTGAAAACAATAAGCTGATTCCCTGAAACTCTCTTTCAGTTCTGTTTATTATCTGCAAATTCACAAATATATCAAGTATATCAAAAGGATTCACTCCGATTGTTGAGCACAGCAAGATTACTGTATTGACATTTGCTACAAGGTGAAGCCTAGCATAATTATGACAACGGAGTCAATTCAGGATTTGTCTAAAAGTTAATTGACTTTCAGAGTTTGCTGAAGCAATTAGAAGATAAAGTTTCATCCTAAACTACAAATGTGAGCACAAAATATATTGTGGTGTGTGTGTGTGTGTGTGTGTGTGGGGGGGGGGGGTATAGGAAATACACTTAATAGATTGTCATATGGTCAACTGGTGATTTCCATTTGTTTGTGTAAGATAATGTTAATAATATTTGTATCACAGGAAATGATAAAGACTGATATTTCCAAGGTTGGGCAATAATAGAAGGGAGGAAGGAGCAGGACAGTAAATTTAATTAGCACCAAGCACGAAGCAGTCCTTCTTCCAAAAGGAGAAAAAAAAATAAAATCCTGTCTGGTATAATCTTCTCCCATACTCCCATTCTCCATATACATTTCTCTCCATTTAAAATGAAGACACATTATGCAGCCGCACAGTTTGGCATCTTGCACAGAGCTTTTATTGTGCTGAAAAGTGCTGTCACTGCAAGACAGGCTTTCTCTCGGGGATTCTCACTCCACTTGTCCTCGGTAATACAGGAGGAGTTACAAATGACTTTACAAGTACACACCCAATGAAAATGTTTAGTAAGGTTGTCGATGTGTGCGCTTGTGTAGAGCTGTGCGTGCAAAAAAGTTTAACTAATCTATAAAACATCTTGTGTGTACAATGTGTTTCACGTGTTGCGAAGCAGCCCGTTGTCACACCCTCAGCGTGGTGACTTCCTCCGGTGTCCTGCTGGGGTCCCAACAGTGGCAGGTGAATGCTTCTCCCTTTACCAGACCAATGTCTCTTATATGTCTAACCTTAACCTTGAGTAGCCATGAGTCATTGATGGGTAGGAGAAGGAACCATCACTGAAGATGCGCAAGGGTCCGAGTCCCGGCGATGTGGTTCTCACCCAGTATTCGTCTTCTCACCAGCGTGGTGGGCATCAACCCGTCGTCTTTCATCGTGAAGGCTCTCAATCCTCGTCCTGACAAGGCTCACGCCTTCAGCAGCACCCGTGAATGTGCTCTGGCAAGTTACCTCATGTGATAATGTGCACTTCAAGTCCGAAATATCATACGTGCGTTATATCCTTGTACGAGTATTTATGGAGGCGATCGGGATGGATGATCATGCCCTCATCTCTCCCTGAATACAACCATTACTACAGCCTCGCTCTAACAGTAAGCAAGCATGTGACCTTAGCCGTAGAGGAGGCGGGCTGACTCACACGGGGTGTTTTTGGAACAGTCACATTAGCTTCTTTGGAGGAGAAAGCAACTGTGTGTGTATTTTATGATACAGTCCAACCATAGAGCAGAAAACCTCTGGTTGCATTTAGTTTCTGCTTCCGTCTTGAGTCCTGTCATCAAACTCACCAGAGAAGAAAAGATCCCTTCTATACTGAAGGAGCTTTTAATGAGGCAGAGTTGTTCGGTCGTTCCTCAACTTCCCAGCAAACCTCTGCTTTCTGTGAGAGAGCAACATCTCAGATTGCCACTTGATATTTTACAAGCCTTTCATTACTCACCATTATATCTCTACACCAGGTTGTTTTACAAGCTGAGTGGTAAAAAAAGAAGAAAAGAACTGCACTGATAAGAAATAAACCTCTGTCTGTGTTAAAGCTACCAGAGCCACCATCTTTGCTGTCATTTATGCGCATGTTTGTGGGTTCTGATGAGAGCCTGCTGGCTTTTACTCCAGATAACGTTATTTTAATCAGTCATTATGCAGAATTTGCTTAGATGTTCACTTTCCAAATGACATGTCCTTATTCTTTATCTGACTGAAGTGGCTTTGGATGTTTGGTTTTTTTTGTTTGTTTGCTACCTGAGAATCTGTTTTGAACCTTCAGCGCCCACATGCACACCAGATCCTCCTACTTTTCTACTATTTTTGCTCCCACTCTTCCGTCATCTCATCTCCTTGCACCATTTTTTTTCTTCTAAAATGAAAGTGTCTCATTTTTCGTCACTAAATCCCTCCTCCAAACCTTTTTATGTGCCTCAGTTGTGGTCATATTGCTAAATGTTGGCATGATTAATATAATGTAGGTTTCTTTTAATCACTTTCAACTCAGGCAGTGAAAATAGGTCTCAGGTTGGGAAATAAAATATCTCTCTGTTTCATTTTCCTTCAACTGTCCCTGTCACCTCGCACTGTGTATCATCCCTTATATGTCTGGCACATCAATATTCCCAGCAGGTGAAGTTTCCATTTCTGTCACACCATCTCAACTTGACCTCAGCCCCTCTTTACCTCCCCTATTAAGCCTTCCTCCCTCTGTTGTTTTAATGTCCTCTCTTTCTCCTTGTCATTTATTTTCTTGTTGACTGTCCCCAGTCTTACGAGTTGCGTTTTTCTTCCTCCCTTACCTCCGTGTACAGCAGTGAAACCTTTAAGATGCTACTGGTGAGCTCCGGTCCTTCTCTGGTGTCTAATTAATGGCATCCTGCTGGGTGACCAGCCTTACACAACCCCTCCACTGTGCCAGCAGGTCAGCCTTGTTCGAGGGGAAAAGAAACACACTGGACACTTCCAACTCTCTTTTCAAGGCATATACACACAAAGGAATTCTCACTGAAGTCATGCCAGGGGACTTTACATAGATTTAATGTCATTTTACGTTTCACGCTCATTTATGGTCGCCTTCACCGAACTGTACATGTTCTAGCTTGCTATTTGTTGTTGTTGTTTAGCTCAAATCTAAGTCATTGTGAAATACATTGATGATACAGTCAATATGAAGTGGCTGCTGGCACCAAAACATCACCGCAGGTTCTCCTAATCTTGGAAAGGTCTTAGACCTGTCATCAATTCAAAATCATCTATATTATTTGTTGTTGTTGTTGTTTTTTAAAACAAAATCACATTGATTAAGAATCAATCAAAAAAGTGACAGATTATGTCGACGCAGTTGAGGATTTGTGGGCTTCGCCACAAGGCCAAGCGAAAAAGGAACCCATATTCAAGATTGTCTGAACAGTTGCGATCATAACGCAATTCAATACCCTGGTCCAGCTAAAGATGAGGTCCCATTAAAACTACCACCAGTTAATAGGAGCAAAAGTTGCCTCTGCTGCGTAAACACGCCACATACACACATGCACATATAACTAACTGTGCTTTGCGTGTCAAGAGCACGTGACAATTTGTGGCTTCAGTGGTTTCCATTAAGGGTTGATAAGATTGGATATGAGTACAGCTTCATTCTAATCTCACAGGCTTACATCTGCACTTTGATTTGCATTCGTTTGCTGTCATTTATCGCTGATGTCTGTGTTGAAATAGAGATGCCTGTGGTGTTGTTTTTTTAATTGGTTTGAATGATTTGAATAAACATGCTTAACACACACACACACACACACACACACACACACACACACACACAGAAACATATAGTCTGTATGCAAATAAGAATCTTCCATGTCAAGGGCCAAAATGATATTAAAATGAGTTTTTTTTTACAGCAACAAATTGAAAGTGGCCAACAAGAGGCATTGTGTTCTTGAATGTTTGAGTGATTGGAGCGTTTGTGGGTGTTGGGTTGGACCACGCTTGTGTGTGCACCTTGGTGTGTGTGTGTGTGTGTGTGTGTGTGTGATTATGTTCTGCCTTCCCCCCTAATCAATCAAAGTCAATATCAACTTCAAAATGAATAAAAATGAATGCGATCTCTCTCTCTCTCTCTCGCTCACCCTCTCACACATGCACTCATCGACATGCTCTACATTTGCAGGGAGTTGCCATTTGTTACAGCACAAAAATCACGTTTTGAAATTTGTGATGCAACAGCAGGAAAGTAAATCAATTGTTGAAGAGGCAGCAATATCTGACACTCTTCACAATTAATCTGCAATATAGCGATGAACAGTGGTGGGAAAAATACCGTTTTATGATTCATACATGTTGAAACAGACAGAAGGGGGACACTGTGTGGTAGTCATCCCCCCCGTCCTGTTTCGTTTCTTTCAGAACAGCACACAGAATCCTCCTTCAGACAAAAATGTGTTTTTCTTCTTGCTGTTTGAGCTCTCTATGTTCTCATGAAACCTTTGTATGATATCTTCTGCAAGGTTATGCACATTTTTCATGCATCTTCTTGTGAGTGTGCAGCAACACCTGTGGTCAGCGATCGTATTCTTAGTGAAAAATGCAATATTTAAAGGCAGTTGTAACAACGTGGTTACGTTTTGTTGGGTGTGGTTAAAATACGAGTGAAAACAGCTCCGAATTTGAAGAAACATGATGTCTCACCAACAGCACAAAACTTTTCCAAAAAAATGAATGGCCTGACATCTTTCTTGTGGCTCCTAATTACGGTGCTGCCTATTATTTTTCTAGGTAAAAGTAAAAAGAGTGAACAAGAACAGGCTGTTGAACTTTCCTGTAAATGATGTATGCGCAGAGTTCGACACTAATAGACTTTTTGCACAGTCATTGATAAAAGTTTACATTTTCTCTGAGTTTATTGAAGGTCTGATTTTAAAAGGAGGCTTTCAAGCATGATTTTTCATCGTACGAGTACTTAGAAAGCCAACCTTCATCCAATATCCATTACATAAATGTAGAAAGTGGAAAGAAGAGACATTTTTTTCTCTTGCACTTAATCATGTAAAATGGAAAAAAAAAAAACCTTTACATGTACACAAAAATAGGAGTGGGTGATCTTCTAAGGTAATATTTTATGCAAAACCTGTGTCAGATACACGTTATGGTATTTGTAGAATAAATTATGTGCATCACCTTGTGGAGGAAATTTTTACTCCATTTTTTTTTTTTAATATTAAACTTGGACCTCAAGTTTAAATGCCCTTCATCTGATAGACTCTGTAATAAATGTACCCCACATTCTGCCTCCCCTTTAGCTGAAGCCATTAGCAATTAAATCCAACATGTATTGAGTCGCATGACTGGATGGAGAGAGAGAGAGAGAGAGAGAGAGAGAGAGAGAGAGAGAGAGAGCCGGGCAAGGAAGCACGAGAGAGAATGAGAGGCTAAGGACACATGAAAGAAAAGGATAGTGGAGGAAATGAAACATAATAGGAAAAAAAGGATGGTGCACGGACAGGGAGAAGCAGGCAAAGAAAATGAATAAGAACATAAACAAGTCTCCCACCTTCCCTCTTTCCTTCAATCTCATATATGAATGTGATGCTTCCTCTCCCCATACAAAACCCCATAGGCAATTTAAAGGAAGTAGGCCAAAATGAAATATGACTGCAATATAAAAAAACAACACTTCTGACACACAGCAGCCAGATAGGACCCTTTTGTGTGTGTGTGTGTGTGTGTGTGTGTGTGTGTGTGTGTGTGTGTGTGTGTGTGTGTGTGTGCGCGCGCACGGGTGAGTGAGTGAGTGAGAGAGTGTGCGTGCGGATGAACGTGTCTGTGTGCGGGTGAGCAAGGGAGGAAGACAAGTGGGTTTGGGATAGGTATGGGTGCAGCGGGCCTTTAAATAGGTCACAAGGCAGTTGAGTGTTTTATTAAGATTGAATCGAAAGTAGGATTTCCAATGAAATTTTACACCAGTGAAATGGTTATGTAATCTATCATCCTGTGTCTTACTCTCCCTCTCACACACACGCTCACACGCCCACACACAAACAGAAAACACGCACATCTCTGACCTTTTAGCCTCCATCACTGTAGCATACTGTCATCTTGTAGAACCCCTCAGTAAACATACCTGTGCTGGAACATGTTCTCGATCAGTGGAACAAACCGCGCTTCCAAGTGTCAGGGTCAGAGGCCCAGCCTCAGGTCTCGGTGGGGAAACGGTAATATATTACTTTATAGCAGTCACATGTCCAGTGATGTGCTACCACCTGCAATGTGACAACTAGACCTCTTGTTTTTCGTGATATCTTTATTTTGCAATGGAATGATGGGTTTACTGCCAGTAAAAAAACACCTGCAAGCTGAACGCTGCTCCGTTGTCGGCCCAGGCCTGACAGAAAAGCTCCCTCCCACAAACCTCATATGGCAGCCCGGAATTTCACTGACTTCCAGGAGTCTTTGACCATTAAATCCACGATGAAACTTAAGAGATTTAATCTCTTTTTGTCCCACTGGTTTACTGCTCAGTACATTGTTGACTCTATACTCCTGTATCAGGTGACGCTGCCAGCCAATCACAGCTAACAGGAAGCATCAGCTTGAGTAAGCAGTCATACGAATGCAGTTTTGTTATTAATTTGTATGTTTTCACAAGTGGAAATTTTTGGATCCGTTAAATGTAAACCAGGTACTATGAGGCGGGATGGGGGAGACACTGAGGTCACTTCAGAGTCAACCCACAGTTTTCTTTACTGTGAAGGCTGGCGAATGCCACCCGCTCCAGAGCAGGGGTAGCACCACCCACTGACCAGTCGTGGACAACGATGTCATCATTCATCCCTCTGACCTCGGTCTGCAGATTGCGGGTAAGACCCAGCATACAGATACCTGCATGGTGCTCAGTCAGCCCAGACCTTATTGATTTCCAGGTTATGAGTAGAGTTAATGAATGGTTTAATCCAGATTATATTGGCCTACATGATTATAAACCCAGCCACACTTTCACTTGCATGTTGAGCAGCAAGAACCGTTGACGTTCACACGTCTACTGTGTGTGCACATTGGCAGCATATTCTGGCCTCCTCTAAACATCACTTTGCCACTCTTGGACCGCCCCCACGTGTAAATTCCTAGAACCGCCCCTGAGCATACATAGACTAAATCCCTGGTAATCTGTCTGTGACAGGCACGAGGACCATGCTGACTTACTCTGATGACCAAAGCCTGACCCAAATATGGATGTGGGCTTGAGCCAAGAAGCTGACCTATTATTCAGTAATATGGTGGCGTGCGTGATTGTATGAAGACAAAAAAAAAAAATTAAATAAATGAATTTAAAAAAAAATCAATTTTTGGGCTGATAAAAGGACATAGAAACCTCATGGATTACGGGAGATGATTGCATTTACTTGTACCTCTTAAGAACTTAATAAACTAGACACTGTAAACAGTCACATCAGCAAAGTGGACACTCAGCTGACCTCAATATCCTGGTGGGGATTTAAAAATGCAGAAGGTTCTACCATTGTTGACCGATCCAGCTCCCTCTGGCTGGAGAACCCACTCTTTTAACGGGGAGATATATTTTTTGTGGCAATATTCACCAAAGCCAGCTTCGTAAAGAACAGAACAGCATTTACTGATTAAAGAGTTCATGTGAAATTGCTTGAGCTTTTATTGTACAAATCCACTGTGGTACGCACTTACACAGATGGAGGGATAGTTTTATAATCACTGGACTGATAAGACAATAAAAGCGATACAATAGCGAATCATCAAAATGAGTCAAACCTTCCCACATGTTTAAAAGTTTTTATACTGAAGGAAACGAACAGCTGAAAACAGGTGCGACACTGAAAACTGTGATAAAAGGAAGCAGTACATCCATAAATAACACCCTTTTTATATTCATTCTTCATTTCTAAAAGGACAAATGCATTTGTTCTCTCTCATGCCAGAGTCCAGGGCTTGTTTATGAGGTTTTTATAATAATAATCATAATAAATGTCATGACAATTGTTCTACGTCTTTGCGTTCACTATGATTTTGTGTTAATTTCCTATCAATCTCAAACCTCTTTATGTCATTTAAAAAAAAAAAAATCAGATTTGTTTTTCTATTCCAAATAGGCACACTTTCCAAAAAATATAAATCAGTTAAACTTATTACTTATTTTCTGCAGTTCTACAACAAGTCCATATTTTAATAACATTAATAAGTGGGACATGATTTGATAATGATGATTTGAAAAAGAGCAGTCTGTCTGGGTCACTACGTTTTCAATTTTGATGATTGTGAGTGACTGAAGAGAAACACCTCCATGCACGCAAACACGCGCCGCTGAAACGCCGTGCAAACTGTGGCTGAGAATTCCATAAAAGGGATGCGTTTTTTTTGTGTGTGTTTTTTTTTAAATTCCAAGTACAGTGTTTAAATGTGTCCTATAGTTGTGGGTAACGGCTGCACTTCGCATTTGCATTGACGTGCAGCTTTGACTTGCAAAGTTCAACTGAAGTTCAGAGACAGGAAAGGGAATTTATTTCGCGTCATTCTTTTTGCACTGCCCTGGCTGACAATGCTGGTTTAAAAAAATAAAATAAGTGCCACCGACTTTTGAGGGCTTTGAGGAAACGCGTGCCTACGGGATCAGCTTCAGCGCTGCCGTTCACTTGTCTGTCCCTCATTTTGACCTGCGGTATCATGGTAGGTGTTCAGTCTCCAGTTCCTCTCATTATTGTAGTTGTAATTCAGAACTGAACTGCTGCTGATGAGGTTGTGAAACCTTTACTGCACATCTGGTGTTACCAGGGTTTTTTTGTTGTTGTTGTGTTTAGCACTTCTCAGATTCAGTTACTTGTCCTTGTTGTCCCCTCCAGGTCGAAGCCAGCAACCCCAAAACAAAACCACAACCAGAGACACACAGTGAGACGTCCTTGGTTCCACTTGACCTTGTCCATCTCCATTTACTGAGTTATCTAATTAGAGTCGTGGGTTGTGAAACCAGTTAACCAGCTGTCTCCCATCAATTACCTCCTTCCCTCTGCTTCCCAGTCCACCAGCTTATAAGTAACATCCCTCAGCTCAGCCGCCACCTCCCTCCACTCTCTCTTTTAGACCAATTAGGGAGGCTCATGTCAGCCAAGGACAAGTGCTCTATTACCTGTGGAGGTTAAGAGAAGGCAACACTCCCTGTGTGTTCATTTCCTCTGCAGAGTGTGTATGCATATCTAAATTTGCGTCCACACACTCACTGGCTAATAATTCAGCGTGATGTGATACAACAACTCTGCCTTCATGTCAGATTTACCATAACGGTCCGTTTGATTGAGTACTGTGATTCTGGTTTGCAGCTGACTGCAAAGATGAGATGTGAGATGTACAACTAATATTCATGCCCACCCATTTTCATACATGAGATGAGCAGAGTGTTGGGAATAAGTTTAATAAAAACACATTGCAGTAGTCGACACTACTTGAAGGGCGCAGACCACAACCAAGGGGACCACAGTAGGCCTACTGCAAAAAACCCTCACTACTAAAAAAATAGGGGTAATCAGGGGAATCACCAGGTTTAGTTCCTAGCTGCCACAGTTATTGTATTGACCTGCAGTACATTATTTAGGTTTTCCCGCAAAATGGTGGTCTCCTATCTCTCGCTTTTATACTTGTTCCATCACACGGCTACTCCAAAAGGGACCTTTTGCTCAGACTTGTAGAACAGCTCTCTCCTACTCAGCACGCCAGTCATGGACTAACCTTCAGAACAAACTACAACTGAATGATTTGGTCTCCAAAGGAGGGCTCAAGACGAAGATAAAAAAGTGTTCACCCGAAGAGTGCAATCCCACGCTGGATGCTATGAATCTGTTGTCTGAGGTGACTTGAGGCGGCTCTGCCTGTCACGCCGTTCCTCCCGGTCTCTGACGTGCTCTCCTCTTATCCTTGTGGTCCCACAATCTCACGCTGCCTTTGAGGAAGCAGCTTTCATAAAAACAAGTTGGTTGGTTACCTTCCATGCATCAGTTTCATTTTATGTGTTGATTTCCATTGTCTCATTAAGTTGCTTGAGCGTTCAGTACTTTTGTCAGCCCTCTTCTACTTTGTTGTCATAAAAAAATGTTGTCTGTTTGTTCAAGAGACATCATATAGTGATGTAATGTACAAAAGAGAGACAAAAATCATTCATTTCATTGACTCTCACGGAGTTCGCACAACACACCTGGGTGTGTCCTAGGCTGTATATGTCACGTGTTCATCTCTCACCTGCGTCACCACCCTAGACAGGGGGGAGGAGCGAGGGGAGGTGGGGCCGATGGCACATGATCATGTTTGCAAGCAAAAAGAAGTATTATAGCGCAAACCTGTTTTGGGGGGTTTGGAACAAACATATGGAGTGTGAGAATGTGCAGAAACTGAGGACGATGAACAGGCACTGAACCCCTTCCCCGCAGACCAGAAGGAAGATGGGGCGCTGACGAAGGGAGCCAGTTGCAGTCCGTCAGTCTTACATGGGTGGAATTTCCTGTTGTCTCATAAAACTGCAACCAGCAGCAATCAGGAAGTCCGTTGTGATAAATATCATCTCTGTAACCGTCACTGTCCTTCATAACCCAGCAGGTTGGAGGAGGACATCTTGTTGGACGACAGAACTTCAACTGCAGAAGAATTGACTTGATTTTGGAACGTATACTGATGACATCACATCACCTTGGCAGTGCTCAAAAGTTTTCGCTCAGGCTTGCTTCTCCAGTATCCTGGATTTTCATACATACATGGGAATATTTGCTGGATTGTAAGTTGCGTGACAACACACACACACACACACAAGCGCACATGTTCATGTATATTACATTTGAATGATTTGTTTAACAGCTCTTAGCAGCAAATAATGGCGCACATCTTGACAAGTGTGCACACAAACCCACAATTCAAACAGAGTCAGACAGAACGATCATAGCCTAAACCAACATTCCCCTCGGTGACATCATGATGAGATATTTACCATCTCATTGCATCAAGCTTATGCAAAAGAAAAAAAAAATCATTTTTTTTCTTTTTTAATGCTTATCCCTGCTTTCATAACAGCCGACTGACACTAAAAGACCACGGATGAAATTAACTTGTCTGTGCATATGTGTGTGTGTGTGTGTGTGTGTGTGTGTGTGTGTGTGCGTGTGTGTTGATGATGCTGGAATGAGGGAGAGAAAACATTCTCTCAAAGGCTTTCATCAAACGTCTGTCATTTCTCCATTTAACCTCCTAATCCCTGGTGGCGTGTGGTTATGTGTCACAGGCGTCTGTCTCGTATCTCACCCGTACTGTTTGCCGTCTTTTTCCCGGGCCGCCCGTCTTCCTGCCTCTGTCTGTGCAACTATCCGGCCTTCCTGCTGGGCTGTACATGTCTCTAAAGAGTCAGCCCTCCCATGGCTCCCTTTCTTTCTCCTGGGTTGGTTTGCACTGTTAGAGCTTGCTGATGTGTTGAAAGACAGGAGACAGATAGAGAGAGAGACTGACAGAGAGACCGAGAAATGAAAAGATTCATTGCATTGGGAATACGATTAAAGATTTTTGCTGTGGTTTTAAAGCTATGACTCTAAGGACATCTATCAAGAAGCATGGATTTCTGGCAAAAAGTAAAGTTTGATTTGGAATCACAACTTATGAAAAAAATATACACATATATATATATGTATAATGGTGTAAGTTATCTGGCAGCACTTATTTGATGGTAATATTTATATATCAAATATAAATGAAAAAAAAGGTTAATTATGAATGTCTTTGATGGAATCATTGAGGGACGATAAGCCGCAGTTTAGTGTTCAAAGTTGAAGCCAGTTGTTGCCTCTAACAAACGCATTCCCCGGCTGAAGTGAGTGAACAAAGCGCCGCCACCCATCAGGAGCATGTGCGCTTCAGTGTCTGATTCAAGGACACTTCGGCGTGGACAGGAGGCCTTGGGGACCAGGGAGACCAGCTGCTCTGCTGCAGAGGCTGGCGTGTTCGCAGGAAGTATCAATGGTGAACTCAACAGCTGGTTATGGAGTGGGTCCAGATTCACAATGACTGCTTGGGATGCAAACACACAGGTGCAGCCAGCTAACTATATTGCACTAATCTTGTATTAGTTATTCCTCTGGGTCAAAAGATGCAAAAATACATTTGAATCAGCGTCTTGTTCTTTGGGCCTGTATGAGATCTTGGATTATGCTCACAAAATCTCACTATAAAAACTAAAAATCTCTGTCTCTGAATTGTCTTGCGTCAAGTGATGTATCAGATTTATTTAAGCAGGGCCCTTCGAGGTCATCATCCACACACGGGTCTTAACTGTAGGAGATGTGGGCCAACAAGTCTTCTGAGCTCCAAGCTCAGCACCGCACTGCTGAGGACGTGGGTCTGCAGAAAAAAAACAAAAACAAAAAAACCAACACATTTTATCCGCCAAATAAACAAAATCTACACAAATCTATATTTGTTTACATGCCGGAAAGTGAATCCACAGTTTCCGTGTGTTTCCCTGCAGCTTGACTCTCACTGTGTTACTCTGCACCCCATTTCTGACTCTGCATTCTTCAAAATAACTGGCTAACCAGCGCTTTGTTGTTGCTCACTCACGCCTCACTGATGCAAAGCATGCATGAGACAGAAAAAACAAACATATGCGCTATCACTGGGAGGACTGAGTTGCATTCTAACATGGAAATGAAAAATACTGCTTCCCTTCCATTCATTACTCAGGAAATACCATAATAGGCCATCCTAGAATTATTATTATTATCATTATTATTATTATTATTATTATTGGGCTCCTGGTGACAGCAGCATGACATGACAAGGATTCCCCGCCTACTTCGCTGCAACATGAGTGTGTGTGTGTGTGTCTGAGTGTGTGTCGTGTAGAATCTTTTTTTTAACATCTTTATCGTTTATCTTTTTCTTTTATTTAATGTGAGTTATTAAGAAAAGAGCTAATGGAAATATACTATACAATACTAATAGGATCCGTGCAACTGAAGATGTCCTGTTGGTACCTTAGAGAATGTTTGCTTGTGATGCAAGTGTGCTATTGATGCAGTCGGATGCTTATGCAGAGACTTTAAAATATATATTAAGTGTGTACCCCCATGCTCCAGGTTTCAAAGTTGTGAACTTACTTTGTTGTTGCCAGATTGATGATCGCAAATGTTGTTTTGGGAAATCTGAGCTATTTGACCTCGACCCGGGCGCCTATTTTGAAAATTCTTGAATGTGACATGACTCTGACTCCAAACCGTGTGTCCCCTCCCCATGGTGATAAACAGCTGGCTGTTCCTCAGAAACATCAGAGAACTTCTGATGCTCTGTGAGTGCTGTAACTTCTCTCTCATGCATGAATGAAGCGTGTGTAAGGTTTGAGAAAGAGTCCACCGCCTCCTTTCCGTTCACTGCTCCGCCGGACGACCGCCCCACGCCGGGCCACTCAACCACGATTAATGGCGACGAGGATGGGATACTAAACACCTGATTACAGATTCGATGCAACTACTCCACTCATATAGGCCAGGGGTCCTCAAATATAAATCTTGAAGGTCCACAATTCTTTTTTTCATACAAGCATGGGTCCATTTATTAATGTCGGTCAAGAACAAGGCAGGCTGAAGGTGGTAAAAGTTGTTTTCTTGTGTCCAAACAAAAATACAATGCACATTCTGATGAAATAAAAATAAATGAACAAAACACTTTCTTGCTCATTTCACATATTCACTTTTCATCAGAGCAACCGTCTTAAAGCATATTAAGCACTTAAGTTTGGTACTTGCAGGTGGTAAAATGGACGCATATTTGTCAGTCCATTCCCCATTGAAACTGTCCACTTTTCTTCTCTTGGTCAACTTCGAGCATTTCATTTTGTTAGATTCGGTCTCCTACTGGTGGCATGTAAACAAACACATAGCAAAGTGCCGGGTACGACTTGTGTCTCACGCTGCTGCGGTCCGTCCAGTCGAGCTAGTAGCATGCACGCTCTCTCAGCCAATCAGCGCATCGTTGTCATCGAGATGACAGCCCATAATACCCTGTCACCCAGGCAACAGGCAATCAGCGCTGTCTCCCGAAGCACACACTTTCTCACACACACACATGCATGCACGCACACACACATGCATGCACGCACACACACGCACACATACACAGTGCGCAGAGCGCACGCAGTGATCGAATACAACAGAAGTGGGAACACGGGAGATATTTGACCAATAGAATAGTAGCGCATTGCGATAGATCGGCGGTTAATACAAAGAATATATGTTAAAAAGTTTTGTTTTTTTTTTAAAGTGCCATTTGCCCTGGGTCCGCAGAGAGTTGCGCGGTCCGCTAATGGAGGAACCCGGATATAGACGAAGGTAAGAGAACACCTTTTCTAAAGTTTCTCAAGCTTAGTGTGGATAATTTAGAGTTGCATTCTTGACTGTGCCAAAGGTTACTGGATGCCTGATAAATAAATGAAGGAAAAGAGCACAGAGTGGCCCAAGGCCCCTCATTTGTGGGGATACAGCCCTGCGGGTCGTGACAGGAAGAAAAAATAGAAAAAGGAAAGAGGCTGAAAAAAGGATAAAAGGGAGTAGGGCATTTCAACTCGGCGTAGTATGAAGCAGAAAGTGACACTGACCTTGTGCCCAGTTTATGAAGCCTCGCAACCTAAAGGAGAACCGCACAGTGTTATCTATAATCAGTGCGTACGAACAATTAGTGTTCATCCTTTCTGTCGTGTCGCTGATTTCTTTTTTGTGTCTGGAGACGGAGGATTGCTTCCCCATTCCAGGCACTGCATGATAGGGAATCAAGGAACCCTGACCTAGAGTGGCGGAAAAGAGCATGGGATTGCGAAAGCGCTGCAGCAGTTACTACGGGAACTTTTGTGGTTAACAGTGTTCTGTGGACCGCATAATTGTGGTGTGTCTCGGGGATTGTATGTTGTATATGTTTTGTGTTATATGTTGTGGTACATGTTGGTTGGGGTTGGAGTAATTTGATAAAATTTATTAATAAAGAAATAACAGTATCCCGTGAAAAAAAAAAGAAAAGATTATGAGTTCTGGAGGAATAGGAGCCCGAACCTCCTAAAATTAAATAAATGAATAAATAAATAAAAATAAAACTTGTGCTAAAAAGAAGTTTTTGATGAGACGCATTAAATCGTAATGGGAACGGGCAAAAGTAAAAATGAGATTGTCTCCCAAAAAGGGATATTAGAAAAACTACATGGATCCTATCCGCACCATGATTGGCCCAAATTGTTTTGGTTGTGGAATAAACAAACAAATGGAAATTGGCCCAAAAAAAAAGGGACCTTTGATCCTAAGGTCCTTTGCGCATGCGATAAAGAACTAAAAGAGCTCTATTTTGGGAGAGATGGGAAAGAAGGGACGTATCCTCCTCAGAAGGGAGATGTTAAATGGGGTTCAGTGAAAGCTGTAGGTGAGAAACAGTCGGCAGCAGCTGAACTCCTGGGAGCAACCAAAAATCTAAAGGAAAGTCAAGAGAATACTAAAAATTTGCAGAAGCAGATAGAAGATGCAGAGAAGGTGTTGCTCATGGTGAATAAAACAGAAGAGAAAAAGGGGGGTGAAGAGAAAGATGTTAACAGCTGGTCTCCAAATAAGCCTTTTGCTCCCTCCGCTCCTCCGCTGTCCCCCTCGGTGCCCCCACCCTGTGAGAGCGATGATGACTGGTGTGTGTTAAAGCAGCAGACTTGCAATAGCAAACCTGCTCAGTCCTCCGCTTCATGTTACGTCACATCGTGAACTGTCTAAGCCTTCTAGAATAGAGCAGAACTTGTCTGCCTCACTCTCTCCTACTGTTCTATGGAGCCCTGCATTAATAAAGAAGATTGCTTTACAGAGGAGGAAGAGGGTTTGAAGGCCCACGACCAATAGGAAGAGGAAACTGGCAGTCCAGACCTCAGACTCAACAGGGCCCCAGACCAGGGCCGCCTCTGAACCTGTGGCATCCCCCTCAACAATAGGACAGCAGATCAGTGTCTTCCAGTGTGTGCAACAATGAAAAACAGAGAGTTGTAATTGAGTGCTCTCAAATAACTGCTGAACCTCAAGTTGAATTATCAGTAGATGGAAAATCTGTTGAACTATTAGTAGATACAGGTGCAAAAGTTTCCATCATTAATAAGTCTGATGCTAACCGAATAGGATTAATTCCTACTTCTGAAAATCTAAAAACAGTAGGAATTGCTGGAGTAACTACCGTAAATGACCAATTAGTAGCCCGGGCGTTTATTTTGCAAAATCGATGTGGACCCCGGGCGTTTAAAAGAAACCAGGCGTCGATTGGTAACAGGCTTTTATTTATTTTGGCACTGGCCAGCACTGGGCCATTATTTTTTTTTTTTAGCAATAGGTATATAAGGTATAACAATATACTGTGGTGCAAATATCAAGATTGTCCACAAAACACTTTACACAAGAACACTTTATTAGTTAGAGAAAGGGCGTGACAACTTGAGGCTCGCATACTTTGACTTCCACGACAGTCTCATGCGGCCACAGCACATCTACGCATTCACAGCGCGTCGCGCCGACGGCGTTATCACCTTGGAGATCTTTTTTTTTTCTTTTCTTTTTTTTTGCATGGAACCGTGAGCTTGAAGATTTGCTTTTTGCGGTGCACGAACGTCATTCGACATAAATTACTGGTAAGTTAAAATAAATTGCAAAATCTTACATGAAACCAAGCTAAGATCAAATTAATCTCGAATAATGGCCCCCAGGCGTTTAAACGAACCTGGTGTTTATTTGAGACAGGCGTCTATTTTACAAAATGAGGTCGGACCCTCGGCCATTATATGAGACCCGGCGGCAGTTTGACACCGGGATATTAATTGGTCATTTACAGTATTTCATGCGAGCATCCATTTGTAATCACTGATAGCTCACCATGTAATTTATTGGGTCGGGATTTGTTAACCAAGTGGCGTGCAACTATTCATTGCCATTCATTGGCGTTTATATCACAGTTCCTGAACATGATTGGAAATGCTTCTTCAACATGCTACAGGCTGTAAATACAGGATGTTATTATTCTCTCATGTATGCTCCTTTGCAGTCAGACGCTGTGGCGTCTCAGACGGTGTCCTGGGTTCAGACCTGCCGGATCATTCCGGGTGAATAGGTTTACAAGATCTCCATATAACTCTGCATGTTGATATTACAGGAACGAATGTTGCTTCCTCAAACTGTTAGACCCATATTTGGGATTACAGTTTTCTGTGTTTTCAGATACCTTGGCAACAACCCCAAAAGGTGTTTTTTATTTAACAAATATTGGAGATCTGGCTTTGTCATTGTTTCAGGTCCATAAAACTTCGTCCCATATTTCCATGGCTGTTGTAGAAGGAATAGAACCACAACAATTCGGCCCTATAGAACATTATATGACTTACAATTCCCCGGAGGGAGGAAGTGTTTTTCTATCATGACATCATGTACAGCCATTCCAAAGGTGTAGGTTGACTGTGACTGTGAATGGTAAGTGGTATAATGACTCATTCTTTCCTGTTTGCACTGTTGCACCACTGCCCCCTACAGTGGCAGTTCCTCGGTTGTCTCAACTTATTTTGCACCCATTGTTACAGGATATTCATTCTGAACTTTGGTCTTCCCACTCTAATGAGTGTGGACTAATTAAATCAGTAGCTCCTGTAGTTCTTGATGTCAGACCTAATGTTCCTCCTCCTAGGAAACAGCAGTATCCAATTTCCAAAGAAGCTATAGAAGGTATCAGACCAGTAATGCATTCATTATTGGAACAGGGAATAATAGTCCCATGCCAGAGTCCATGCAACACTCCCATTTTACCGGTAAAAAAAATCAGCAAAGTTAATGCATGGCGTTTTGTGCAAGATTTGAGAAGTGTCAGCGATTATGTGGCTCCTATTTTCCCTGTGGTTCCAAATCCACATTCTAGTTTAATTTCTATACCACCCAATTCTGAATATTATACGGTAGTGGACCTGTGTTCAGCATTCGTTAGTATTCCAGTGCATCCTCAAAGTCAGTATTTGTTCGCATTCACTTATGAGGGACAACAATATACTTTTACGCGTTTGCCTCAGGGATTCGTACACTCACCTACCCTCTACGCTAAGGCACTTCAAGATGACTTAGAAGACATAATTCTGCCCGGTGGTAGCACACTGGTGCAGTATGTTGATGCTTTGCTCATAGCTAGCACCAGCAAAGAAGCACGTGAGATTGATACAAAGGCACTGTGAACTGCTCTCGCAGTAGAAGGACACAAAGCTAGCTTGGACAAGCTACAGCCAGTACAAACAAAGGTGGACTATTTGGGACATGAGCTGAACAAAGGGAATCGTGAAATATCTCCAAAGAGACTCGGAGCCTTGATGGCTATTCCACGCCCGGTGACAAAGAAACAGATGAAGTCATTTCTGGGACTCGCTGGTTATTCCCGCCCCTGGCTTTTGAATTATACTGAACTGACTAGACCTCTCTATGATTTGGTGTTGACCTCCGCACCTGAGCCTCTTGTATGGACCCCAGAGGCTGACAGCGCATTTTCTTTCCTAAAGACTGGTCTAACATCTGCTCCTGCACTGGGATTACCAGACTATTCAAAACCATTTCACTTGTATGTACATGAAAAGAATGGTTTTGCCTCTGGAGTTCTCACACAACCACATGGACCTAAGCAACGTCCCATCGGATACGACTCAAAGCGTCTTGATACAGCAGAGCTGGGTTTATCACCCTGTCTTGGTGCTGTGGCGGCTGCTGCGTTTATGGTAGAAACTACATCTGACACAGTGTTGGATTATGAGTGTCATCTTTATGTTCCTCATGCTGTACAGGCTATGCTTTTGCGGGCAGGTACTCAGCATTTCCACTGCATCCCGACAAAGTAGGTACGAATTAGCTTTAACTTCCTTGCCAAACTTGAAGATACATCGTTCACACCGCTCTTGATCCCTCACTTTGCTGCCCACATCGGAGGATGGGGACCCACATGGTTGCATTCTGATAACTGATAATACAAAGATGGTAAGAGAGCACCTATATGACCAACCTATCTCTGAAACTGATGATGAATGCATTCTGACTTTGTTTACAGAACCAACCACGCTGGTCGAGGCCGTATCAAGTACTGCTGACCACGCATACCGCAGTAAAAGTACAGGGAAGGCCAACCTGGATCCGCGCCTCCCATCGCAAGAAAGTCAGATCATCTGAATAGTTTTTGATTTGTTATTTTTCAACAAAGATTTTTTTGGACCGTTGAGGAAGACAACTGAAGCGACTTCTAAATCTACAGCTGTGATGGACGCGGGTAAAAACAAAACAACGAGAGATTCTGGTGAAAGAGAGACGGCGATGAAAGCACCAGACAATGTGTTGAATTGGACAACAAAGGAAGGTCGAGCTGTGCTGTTACTAAAGTATCCATGCCTGCGTGTCATGGGAATGACCGTACAACAGACCAAGGGAGTAATGTCATGTTCAAGATATTGTATCCATATTGTTATACTTATGATTTTAATACTGAGCTTGATAATGTGTGATGTTGCTTCTGGACCTGTGACCATGACTACCTTTGCTGATGACCTGGACGAAAATTCTCACGCGACAGTGACGCAAGGGAAGGACATAACCGTCTGTTCCCACTTACCGATTTTCTCATGGACAAACAAGACTACAGAAGCCCCTGGTCAAGTAGTATGGTGGTTTCAACCCGTATTTGAAGACACGTGGACTAAAATAGCTCTCTTGGATGCAGAGATGCCAGCAGATGTAGTTGTCAGGGCAAGTGAAGGCGACCTTATAGAACCACAATCGGGAAGCTTGTTAATTAAACCAGAAAACAGGATATCATCGAGCTTTTGCCTCGGGTTATGGTATCTTTAAACCAACCAGACCGACCATTTCAGAATGTACTGAACAAATGACTTATTATCAAAATGATCTCATTCACTCCCCTAGTAAAGGACAGTTAAAATTGGCTGTAACTGATTATACTCCACTGACTCACATTGTTAGTCGAACATACAATAACTGTGAAATGATAAAAATGAACCTCAGACAGTCGATTTTTATGCCGCTTATTCGGTAAGACTGTGTTTGGGGGAGGCTGTTACTATGTAGGGAATGTTTTTATCAAAGAAATTTTCGTACTGTAGGAGCAGTTGGAGTACCAGTTCCAGGCTTTCAGAAACAACGGTATGAAAGAATATTTATCCTGTCAATCGATCCTCAGAATCCTCGACTTACTAAAACAGTGAATTCACGTTTATCGTTTAATGGATTAACTCTTGATTTTCGTAACAGATTTAATGGCAAGCCAGTTCAAATGCACCCGGGAAGTCGTCTAGACTCCACTTTGCTGGAAGGTGAGCCCTTGCCAGAAACATGGGTTTCTCTGCCCTCTGAAGCAAATGAAGCAGATATACGGAAAGCAGTATTCCATGAGTCAAGTCCTCCTCCTACTTTTGCATCTCCTTATGCCATCCGCTCTTATGGAAGAAGGTCTTTAAAGTCCCTAGATGAAGAAGATAGCAATAATTTGTATTCTACTGTTGCTAAATTAGTGGCTAATGTGACCAGAATCTCAAATTCTGATTCTGATTGTTTTGTGTGTGCCTTAATTGGTCATTTACGGTACTCATTTCACAGCTTGGGAGAGATTTGTTGCAATAGTACTGCCTCAGTATGGAGCTATGGCAGCAGTGGACGGGATTCGAAATTTAGCTCCAGGCATGAGTAAACTGGCTAGCATGACGGGTTCTGCTATCCATCTCTTGAACTGGCAGCTTCAAGCCACATCAACTGTGACTCTACAGAACAGAATGGCTCTTGACATGTTGCTCGCCTCTCAGGGAGGTGTGTGTACAATGATTGGAGCAGAATGTTGCACTTACATTCCATTTCATGATGAGAAAATCACCGACCTGGCGGATGCACCAATTAAGTTTTCATTAGATATTGAGCCACCCCAGGAAGAAAATGATTTTGGAGGAATTTTAGATTGGCTCAAAGGAATTTTTGGAGGTTGGGGGAAAAGGCAGAGCACAGGTTTTAATTTCAGTGTTGCTTGATGGCTATTAAGAAATGTACATCAAAGATGTTTGGTTCAGTGACAATGGCAGCTCAGGTAGCTCCTGACGTGCCTGTGTCCGTAGAAGTGGATTGGTTAACGATGGAGACCCCTTTCACGCCTGTAGATGGTACTGATGATCCAGATCTAAGTGAACTTTATTCATGGAATCTTGACGATGACAAGGACTCTGACTATGGACATGACAAAGACTAGGACATTTGAATGTACGTAATTATTCCGATAGAATAAAAGGGGGAAATGTAGAATCTTTTTTTTAACATCTTTATTGTTTATCTTTTTCTTTTATTTAATGTGAGTTATTAAGAAAAGAGCTAATGGAAATATACTATACAATACCAATAGGATCCGTGCAACTGAAGATGTCCTGTTGGTACCTTTTGTTTTGGGAAATCTGAGCTATTTGACCTCGACCCGGGCGCCTATTTTGAGAAGTCTTGAACGTGACATGACTCTGACTCCAAACCGTGTGTCCCCTCCCCACGGTGATAAACAGCTGACTGTTCCTCAGAAACATCAGAGAACTTCTGATGCTCTGTGAGTGCTGTAACTTCTCTCTCATGCATGAATGAAGCGTGTGTAAGGTTTGAGAAAGAGTCCACCGCCTCCTTTCCGTTCACTGCTCCGCCGGACGACCGCCCCACGCGGGGCCACTCAACCTCAGTCGTCATTGACTCCACACACACTCAGACAAACTGCTGCTAAAGGTAAGACACCACTCGAGGTTTAGTAGACTGGTACAACCATTGATGAATTCGCTGGACGGCAAATGTCTCAGGAGATTTGTCTTGAGCGTGAGCGCCGCGTGCGTCTCCTTAAATCCAGCTGCGGACGGACGGACGGACGGACGTCACGCGCGAGCCAGATGCTCGACTAGAGTTACTTGCATTGGATTATCCGCTGACAATCTTTTTAGTGCACAATATTTAATTAGCAAATAAAGGCTTCCAGAGTGGCACTTGAGTCTGGCTACTTTACTTTCGTGTCTCACGCACGTCGACCATTGTGGTGAAGCTTCATTGAGATTCTACAATTTCACTTTCAGTAGTTCAAGCTGTTAAATCTACAGCTGCATACCAAACAATAGGCGCTTTCAGTGCCACCTATCCGTGTTGTTTCATTAATATTCACCATTTGTTCGAGGCTTTTATTGTGACAAATGTGGTGGCATTTTTTTACACAACGTCCCTGAATGCTCCTGACTCTCATTATACACTTGGACTATACAGTAAAAGCATTTGGCGTCATCCCAGATCACTGATCCTTGAACTCGAACACATCATCAAATAAATCAATTTAGAAAGTCTCCGAAATAAATAGAGACAGCACACTCAATTTAAATAAAATTCATTAATTATTTATCAGTTTAAAAGTGCTGTTCCTGCTAGGTTTTTTTTTTTTTTTTTTAAATTCCAATTATGTGTTGTTTTATTTATGTTGTGTATTGTTATATCAGTAAAAGCTGGAAGAAATCATGGTATTATAGAATAAATGACTCTCCTCCTCTCCCAGGATTTTCCATGGCGACTCACTTCGCTCTGCTCCTGGTGCTTCCTCTCCTGACAGCATCACTTGCACAAGATGACCTCCTCATCAACACTAAGAGCGGGAAAGTTCAAGGAAAGTTGCTGTCAGTGGTGGGGGGTGATACCCGAGCCTTCCTGGGTATTCCTTATGGAAAACCACCAGTTGGCCAACTGAGATTCAGAGCTCCAGAGCCAGCAGAGAGATGGGATGGCGTGAAAGATGCCACCAAGTTCTCCAGTTCCTGCTACCAGTTGCCAGACACATTCTTCCCAGGTAGGACACACCTTCACACACCTGCTCTCACTCAACTCATCAGCTACGAAGGCGTGGCGGTCAGAAGCATCGTATTAGCATCTTCAGCTAAGCTGTGTGGTGGTGGACTGACACAGTGACACAGACACAATAAAAACATGTACACTGATGTCACAATTTGTTATCACATCTGGGGTAGTTTACACATTTCTTACCCTGAATTGCTTTAGTTTATTTCACGTGATAGAAAGATCCCAGACTTTGACCCTCAAGATCATTGTTTTCATTTGCTAGATTTGCAGATAGAAAACTTGAGGGAATGTAGAGTCGTGACAGTGTAACTGCATGTGCATTGACGTATTAAATGAGAATCGACTGACCAGAGGTTAAATATGCATGTTTACCACAATGTCTTGGCTCCACAGGAAAACAAAGTTATATCAGCCTGTTTGGGTCCCCTGCGCATGCACACACACACGCACGCACCCATACACATTCACACACTCTCTGGAATATTCCAGGAAACTATGTCACAGTTGCAGGTTATTTCAGCTTGAAAGTCCACTCCCAGGATCAGTTCTCAAAACACTTGAAACAATGGCTCATTACTCTGCATGTCTTGCTGTCATACTTGCTATCTTTTGGAATGATAAAAACAAAACGCAAGTGAACTGAACGGAAAACTGGAACCTTTCATCTGCACGGTGAAGCAAAGAGTGGATTGTTTTTGTTGAAACCTGCGCTGACTGGGGATCAGTGTCACCTCCAGCTGCACATCTGAGCATGTGTTTGAGTGACAGATGATCTTATTAACGGCCTCTGGAGTTCCATCAGGCCGGCATGTCAGTGGGTGTGGTGCGGGTCGTTCACGCTGTCACACACACTCCCTATGTGCGATTAATAGAACGATCTGGTACGATATAGGGGACACCTTGAAAATTCATGCTTTAAATATGTTGGCTCTTTTTGAATCAGTTAAGTAAATGAATGATATGTGTGTTAACTAACATGCAGCTGAACATGCTACTCTCTGGAGTCAGGGGCATGGATACCATGCTATTTATAGACTAAGCCACCTGTCAGGGGTCTGTTTGGAAGCCAGGCATTAGTACATGCCAAATAACCAAAATATACTCTAATTATAGATATAAAAGCATTGACATCAGCTTTCGCTGCTTATTTAGAAAATGAAGCAGTGATTCTATTTTTGTGTTGATTCTGTAAATCTTTGAAACAAGTTTGTGATAAATGGCTATATTGATAAATCAAAGTGACATTTTAACACAGCTCATATCGGATTTAAATGTATTGCTTGTAATAAAGGGTCGTATAAACGAAGCTGAACTTTAGCTTATGAATGATTAACAGCCATGTTCACCTCACAAGATCCGGAGGAATAAAGAATAAAGTGCCAATTGCCAGAATAAAAGAGTCCCATCAATCAGTTTTGACATTTATCAATGTGATCTTTCCTAACAGGCTTCCAGGGGGCAGAGATGTGGAACCCCAACACTCCTCTCAGTGAGGACTGTCTGTATCTGAACGTCTGGTCCCCACGTCTAAATCAAACCCAGCTTCAGGCCTCATCGCTGGCTCCCGTCCTTGTCTGGATCTACGGTGGCGGGTTCATGGACGGAACGTCCTCTCTGGACGTTTATGATGGCCGCTTCCTGAGTCGATCTGAAGGTGTTGTTGTGGTATCAATGAATTACAGGTAAGAACTTATGTGTGTGTGTTACTGCAAAAAAAAAAAAGAAGAAAAAAAACCTGCCCAGTTTACGAATAATTTAATGTAATTAGTAGGAGCTGTGTGGGGGTCTTTCCAAGAAGATACCTTGCACTTTTACACGTGCGCAGCCCATTGATACTCCCATCTCGCCTCTGGTGTGGTCTTTGTTGATGCAATCTCATAACAATAAAGTTTATATTGGCTGAATGAGCTCGACCCAGCCCCAGTGTCTGGATGAAGGGACTGACGACAATACAAACAGACGTCCATTTTTCTGAGAGAGAAGATTTTAAGCAGTCCTCAGAAGGATCAGCGGACGCCTGCTGGTGGGGCGCCGGAGGATGAGAAGTGACGCTATTTGAGCATTCGTTTGAATTCATTGTTTGGACATCAAAGAGGTTTTTCATGTGAATTGTTTTTTAATGCCATGAAGAAGAAGGAGGGGGATAGTTTGGTTGCACGTTTCCTCACGATGTGAGTTCAAGTGGGATCAGCGAGAAGCATGTCAACAGCAGAGTTCCACTCTTGTGTAACCCCTCTGAATGGCCTTCCACGTCCAGCAGCGTGTGGGACAGCCAGTGTGGCTGCACATCTAGGAAGTTCAGGGCCACGGTGCCGCTGGAAGTGAAACTTTTCATGTTCACGTGAAACTGGAAGCTCCAGTGTGCAGTCTGGTAGCCTCTCTGGTTTTGGTGTAGACTTTTAAAGTGTCTTATTTTTCCATGTAAAGCACTTTGAGCTGCATTTGTGTTATGAAAGGTTCTGTAAAACAAAAAGAAATGTATTTTTTTATTAAAAACAGTGGGAGTGTAACTGTGACAGTGGGCTGCAAACATGAGGTCAAATCAGGGTGGCTAACTGATGAAAGGGGAGATGAGATGCCTCCTTTGAATGTTGTCTCCAGGTTCTGAAACGGGTCGGGTGGGGTGGGGGTGCTGGGCCTCTCTGTCGGTGACTGGCTCACCTCCAGTCAGAAGTCAATATGCCAGCTCTTGAGGTCTGAGCTCCTCATTCTCTCACTTTCTTTTTTTTTTTTTAAGCCTCTGGCATTCTTTCCTCCAATTGCTGCACGAAAGAGCCCACTTATCAGTCACTGGCCACAGTCACTGCAACTCTTCTCGTCTTTTATATCTCATTAAAAGGAAATCTAGACTGTTTGGCCAGAAAGATATATCAGGATATCATGAAAAATATGTTGTGATATGAACATTATCACTTTATTTGTGTCAGTGTGTCAGCAGCATGAGGTAAATGAGTGGAAGTTCTACCCTGACAGCGCTGGTCTGTTTCTTGCACTGGTCTATGACAGAGTCGGAGCCTTGGGATTCCTGTCTCTTCCTGACAATCACAAAATCCGGGGAAACGCAGGACTGCTGGACCAGCGTTTGGCCCTCCGCTGGGTTGCCAACAATATTGCTGCTTTTGGTGGTGATCCTTCAAAGGTCTGAGGTGTTTGTCTGTTATCAAAGAGTGGTTTCACCAAAAACTGATGCAAGCTGTTGAGTTTCAAGTCACTGTTTGTTTGTTGTTGTTGTTGTTGTTGTTGTTTGTTTTTTTCCAGGTGACTCTGTTTGGTGAGAGTGCTGGCGCAGCATCTGTGGGCTTCCACCTACTTTCTCCAGGCAGCCATGATCTTTTTCAAAAGGCTGTCATGCAGAGTGGCTCTCCTAATGCACCCTGGGCCACAATCAGCCGGACTGACGCCTGGGAAAGGTACAACAAACATGGTTCCACAGCTCTTACGGCAGATGCTGGATTCACCGCTTTGCCCATCAGAAGAAGCTAAACTGTCCGATTACAGTTACATTCTTTAAGTAGAAACCTTTCGATGGCTCCCCTGCTGCATCAATCCTGGAAGTGAAAGGTTGCCTCTCACACAAAATACTGACAGTGAGGTCCCATCCTTGTCTGCAGACCTTGAAAATGTTCTTCAGTTTGTCCTGCTGCTTTGTTGCTGTTTCTTGTGTAAATAGCAGTGGATAATTAATTTAGTCCAAGAATCTCTTTCCGCTCATTGAAGTTATGTTTAGGTTAAAGAACAAATATTTATTTAAAATTTGTGTCTGTGCTCGAAAATGATAAGAACAGAGATTTTCAGTATGCTGTATTTGTTAGACTTTAACTCTTCGACTGATATTTTTTCGACTACCTTTCACCCACTTGCTGATCCCATCCCACCTCTGAATAGTTCTGCTTTTGCTGTCCTTTTCCCTCCACCTTATCTTCTTTCCATTCGTTCTTTCTTTCTCTGGCTTTCTTCTCTCCAGGTCCGTGATGCTGGCGACATTACTGGGGTGTCCCACGTCTCATCCAGCTCGCCTGGAAACTTGTCTGCAGAAAGCTGATCCTGGGAAAATAACATCCAAGCAATACGATGTGTTCACGACGCCGAGATTCTTAGCACTTTCCTTTGGCCCGCTTGTCGATGGGGACTTTCTGCCAGACAAACCAGAAGTAGGTGCGTGTGTTTGTGTGTTTGCGGGTGGGAAGGGAGGATTTGGGTCCAGAGTCATTTGGTGAATGTGTTATCTGTGAATTGGAGCTTCTCTCTCAGATTTCTTCTGAATGCATTTACCACAATATTTGACACTTTGGCTGGGCTGAACAATCAACCAATGCCTTTTTAAATGCAGATGCTGATTTAATTTTTGTTCCTCTTGTTATCGGCGCTGCCTGTGATACAACAGATCATCAGCTTCTCATCAGCTGTTTGAGATATAGACTATTTCATGCTCTTGCATGGCTTTAATCTTTTCTGTCTAATGGAACTTTCCCAGTGGAGCGTCACCCTCCTCAGCTCAGACCAGAGGTGCTAGGTTGTCAGGTTGCTCCTCCCAGCTTCCACGTGTCCCGTTCTTGATCGTTGGCTGTTGTTGACCAAATGATTGAACTGAAAAGAGTTGGGTGGTCAAAGGTAAAGGTCACATTGCAGAGTTCAAATTGTGCCGAACGCAGCAAGATAATGTCTCTCATGGTGATCATGCAGATGGCACTCAGATATACTGTATGAGACACGAACGTTTGAAGCTCCTGCGTATCAAAAAGTTCTGCACCTCAGCAGTAACTAATCAGGCATTACTAATCAATCCACACTGGAGAACTGAGGTGCCCAAACACAAGCTGGGCTCTCTCGCTCCCTGCTTGATACAAACCCATTCTGCTGGATTGTCTGTGGTCTTTCCTCAGCTGAAAGAAACTCTCACGTCTACAACTGGTTCAGGCTGCAGCAGTGCAGTGACCAAGACAACCAGTGGTTTCCCGTTTCCTTTACATTTAAGAACTGATTTTAAAGTTTGATTTCAGTCTTTTATATTTCAGCAAGCTGAAATATGTATAATAAACCCTTTGAATTCTAATATCCTAGAAATGGCCTTTGTTCATTTGATCTGCCACTCCTAGCTGTAACTTCCAAGGTGAAACAACAACAGGCTGTCTTCGTCACTGTTGTTATTTTTGTATTAGCTTTGTTCGTATTCATATTAGCTGCTTTTCTCTTATTATCTCAGCACTGCCCCCCCCCCCCAAGTTAGTTTGAGTCTGATTGTTTGCTTTTTGCCTCATGATCAGGAACCTCATAATGACAACTTTCTTTCTTTTTTTTCCAATTTCCCTGTAGGTGTTGTTGCAAACCAGCAAGCTCCCTAAGAAAGACTTGCTGTTGGGCTTAAACAAGGATGAAGGGACCTACTTCCTAGTATATGGAGTGCCTGGATTTAACATCACTGGTCAGAGTCTCATCACCAGGAAGGAGTTTGAGCAAGGCGTGGCCCTCATAATGGCAGATGCTGGCAGTGTGACAAGAGAAGCAGCCGTTTTCCAGTACACCGACTGGGCAGATGAGAGCAACAGGATGGCAAACCGGGACTCCCTGGGCAGCCTGGTTGGAGACCAACTATTTGTTTGTCCTTTGCTCCACTTTGCTCAGCGGTAAAGACACAGTTATCAGTAATATTGTGTGGTCTGACTCTTGGTCATCAATGGCACTTCTGCACCATAAAAAAACAAGGGCCAGTCTGGGCTAGACCAGGTCCCTCCTTAGAGCTTACAATGAATTTATCTCTGAGAATTACTGATTATATTTAGTGGCGAGTTGTTTAAAACCCAAGTCAGACGAAAGTAAGATATCCTAAATAAACAAGTATAAAACACTTGAATCTAGACACAAATGCTCCTTTTCCACCTGCCTCCTTTGGTTCATTCAGACTGACAGATTTTCACTTTGATCCAAACCAAACGTACAGATCTGAAAGCTCCCTCGGACCAAGGGCAAGACTAAACACCCGTATCATGGTCCTCCAGAGAGTGCACAACCCCAGTTTGTCGTCTGGCTCATCTTCAAAAAACAAACAAACAAACAAACAAACCCTTGCCGTCATGGCAGGTTGACTTGGCTGCAGCATTCACTGTAATTGTGAGCTGAGCCTGTTTCCTACTCCTATTGCACGTAGTGAGATCTGAGCTACATACTAGCGCTGAAAACCTGCTCAAGTGGAAGACGCTATCTCACCCTGGGTTACTAGAACTAACCTCGCCTTGTGTACTTTGTATTACTCAGTGGGGTCCATATCTTTTTCAGGTACTCACAACGGGGCGGGAAGACTTTCCTTTATTTATTTGACCATCGGTCATCCACTAATCCCTGGCCAGCATGGATGGGTGTTATGCACGGCGACGAGATAGAGTTTGTCCTCGGAAGGCCTCTGAATGTTTCCTGGAAATACTCAAAGAATGAAGTGAACATGACCAAGAAATTCATGAAGCACTGGGCCAACTTTGCCAGGACCAGGTACTCCTGATCAGATAGGGAATCACTCACTGTAAGACCCTCGTTGCACTGTTGAGAGCTGTTAACGCGCTTTCCTTCTCTTCAGCAATCCAGGAATTGACGGAGCTGCGTGGCCCTCATTCACCCCTGAACACCAGGAGTATGTCACTCTGAACTACCATCATCCTGAACAGAGGAGGATGATGAGAGCCAAAGAGTGTCATCTTTGGAGGAAATTGATACCAAACATTCAGAAAGTTTCAGGTTTGTCTATCTATCTATCTGTCAATCTGTCTATCTATCATACACAGAGTTACACACACACTCGGTACAGTTGTTTGTAGTAGGTGGTATTGCGTCAGACAGGGAGGTGTTATTCATGTTTAGCCTGTGGAGGAGATTCGTATCCCAGCTTTCTCCCCCACCATTTCATCACAGTCCTGGAGATCTCAGTGGGAGGAGAGGAGGGCCAGTCATCACTTCACCGGACACCAACACACCAAGAGAGTAACACTCATGCACCTTTTCACAGAGCTCATTATTCACACACAAATTTCCCTCTGGAGCTTTTCCGTCTAATGTTTGTGGTATTATTTTGTCTGGTCTCTCTCTCTGGCATTTGAATAACTTCACCGACGGTTGTTACAGAGACAAACTGACGTGCATAGACGCGGACACAAAAATCAGTTTGCGTCTAATAATTCTTGTGTGTGTCTCTTTGTCCGCAGATAATCTCCAGTCGTGTGTTGCTGCAAATGGGATTATGCTCTGCTGTAACAGCCTGTTCCTCATTATTATATTAATTCTTACATTAACCTATTCGACCTGTGTTCCATAAAACTGGGCTGTTTCAGACACCACGTTACTCAGAAAAAAAAAATCATATTTGATTAAATAGTATTCAGAACAAATCAAATTTTCACATTTTATGTGATCAATCCATGCATTTTTTTTTTGGTTTTATCATCGTTTTAAATGCTTTCATCTGCTCCTTGAATAGCCGGAACTCACAGTCAGCTCCATGCTGCATATTTTAGGATGCCAAAATCAGAACTGCGGTGTTGAAGGAATTCTTTATGTGTCACTTTAACAAGTGCTGTGGTACTACAGCCACTAAAATGTAGGTACAGCAATCAGGGACTTGAATTGTGGTAGTCTCTGTACTGTAATATTATGTGTGCTGGAGTCCATGTATTGATCATTCAAGTTTTTTGGTCCTAATTAAGACTGGTAGTAATCAGTTGCACTGGCCAGGTCACTAAAGGCTTTTGAACTTCCGCACATTGAACCAAAAGTCCATACCTTTACTTGTTTGGAGGTTTATTTTTCCTTCAGTTGACATTTTTAAAGCACTATTTTTTTAAAATGTTTTGTTTCTTTATGAAGAACTGTAACACACATGCTCATGGTGACAAAATATTCTGTTTTTGTTTTTGTTTTTGAACAGGACTTCCTTGATGCCAGAATGAAAATATTAATGTTTTGTTTTTAAGAGTGTAAAAAAAAAAAAAATGTTGAAAAGTTTTATAGAAACTTTTTTGTATTAACAGCATTTTTTTTTTTTTTTTGTAATTTCCTTCTTTCTGTAAGATTTTCTGTAGAACTCCAAACCTAACAGGGAACTGTTATCAGAAGATATTATGTTTCATCACTGGATACAAGAAATAACTAAAGGCCCTTGGCAACATTTACCTCTGCCATTCTCTTTGGTCCGTGAAAAACTCCTCTAAATTTTGGGAGAATAGTCACAGTCGTCTTTATGCAGTCGTGCCCTTTGAGTTGGTTTAGTTCACCCAGGCTGATATGATACAATCATGTTATCCACTGTGTCATATCGGTTCCAAAATTTAGTTTCTTCCATCTGCAGAGTTTCCTGAAAGTCGTTCCAGTACTTTTTGCATATCTCTGTTGGACAATCAAACAAGCAAAGCAACAGATTAGTGTGAGAACAAATCTTCATTAGCAGTGGTGACTCTGCTAATGGGAGGCATACGTACACTGTAAAAAAAAAAAAGTCCGTAGGAATTACGGTAAAAAAACTGTCAAATGGCAACAGTCAAAGGCCGTACAATCTAAAATAGTATATCGCCGTAGTAAATCTAGGGAAATGGGAAAATACCGTCAAGTCACAAAAGAGAAATCATTGCAAAATTGACGGCGTTATTCTGCTTAAATTAAAGATTTTGCTGTTGTTTACATTTTAATTGACAGCATAAAACTGTTAGACATTCTGCAAAATCATACCTTCATCTTTACAGGAAGAACATGTTAAAAAATATGGTCCAGAGGTACATTCAATTTGTACAAGGGAAACCATTTGAATGATTTTAAAAGCATCTCAAAACATCTGACTGATTTTACTGTCCAGGCATCTTGAAACATGATTTTAAAAGCATCTGAAAAAAAAAAAGCTGATGGATTCTAATAGCATCTCAAAACTGCTACATTTAAAAGCATCTCAAATTACAGGGATTATTTTAAAACTGTCTCAAAACCTGCTCAAACCTGAGCAGAAGTTGTATTTCCCCTCTACAGCTTGGGGATTGTGCATTAGTTGACATTAGCGCCGAGTTTCAAATCCGCCAATCAGCGCACGGTGTCCGTCTCCCGTCTGGGACCCTCGGGACTCAACCTAGTCTTGGACTCACGTTTGTCTTTGACTTCACCGTTAGAATCCACGGTCCTCACCGGCGGACTTTCAGGACTTTGCCTCAGCCAGAAGATACTTCGGTAAGTAAATGAACACAAGTTAAATGCTTTTAGTTGAATTGTGTTTATTAGGGTTATCAAGAGGGTTGCATTGCAGACAGCTAACATTGTGTAGCTTTACGTTGAACTACATTCGACTCTCATAACAGCCTGGAAACACCTATCATACAGGTGCAGACGTGTTTAGGAGACAGGGTGTCTTATTAGTCATCGTTTCATTCCTTTGACTGCTTTTTAAAAATACGGTGTGGGTTTATCCGCTTGGCGGGCTAAAGTAGGATCCGTCTATGTGCTGGAGCCTGTGGTTAGCTTGCGCGTGAGTTTACCCACCTGGCGGGCTAAAGTAGGATCAGTCTATGTGCTGGAGCTCATTGTGGTTATAACAGCGGCGTATTTGTGTATTGAAGATGTATTCTTGTAACATATGTGGAGAAAACGTTCAGTCTGTAAAAGCAAATGTTTTGCATTGCAAACTGCACCGCCATGAACCCCGACTTATTTTTTACCGCCACCACAACAGTTCACCGACCAAATTCAGGATGTGACCATGACGTCGTTAAAATGCACGGTCTCACTTTGTGAACCCCAGTGTGAGGGAACTAAACCGCTGATTGCTCACTTAAAGGAGCACAGAGCAGGAGGGCGCCATGTCGCTTGTCCAGTGAGAGGATGCCAAAGTGTTTTCACTGGACAAACGTCTTTTACGTCTCACATGTCTAGAAAGCACAGACATTGGTCAGAAAATGTGACTTGTGCAGCAATCCCAGATACACACTGTGAGACTCCCACCACAAGTGCTACCATACAGGAGCCTGCTGCCAGTGTGCCAGATGCTGAAGACACTGTAGGGGATGGGTCTAATTTTTGTGACCTGTACTTGAGAAATATATGCATGTTTTACATGAAACTTCAGGGACAGCATCTTCTTCCAGTGACTACCATCCAAAACATTGTTGAAGAAATACAGAATATACACGAGTTGGGACAGACATACTGTACACTTCGAATCGTCTAAACTTGCTCCTAAAAGATATGTCAGTTTCAGATGAAGACATTGTAGAAATTAGTGACGCAATCTGACCTGTTTACGGCTCGCCACACAGGGCCAATGAGAACGGCTTACTCAAGAACCCAGTGCTTTAAAGACATGTTCAAATATGTGGAGCCCAAAAAAATCGTGTTGGGCAGAGATGAGAACAGGACAGAGAAGTGCGCCTGTTATATTCCTGTACTAAAAACTTTGAAGGGTGTGCACAAGTCTGGTTTTTGGCAGGGCCTCATGTCAGTGGATTAGTTGTCATGTTAGCCGTTGTCTAGATGCACCCTGAGCGCTGCTACTAGCTTCAGACCCTTTACAAGGTAAGTGAACGAGCATACCGCCTCGCATGGTTAGGATAAATGTCAGAGAACATATAGAAACCACATGTAAATGTGTTTTGTTTGCTTACCCGTTTTAAACCATCTTTGTTTACATGTTTGAGCTAATTACCTCCACTTGCAATCATGAAAGCTGCGCCGGGTAAGGCTATAGGCTACCACATCACATCTACATGTGGCTTCTACATGCTCTCTGACATTTATACTAACGATGTGAGGCGGTCGTGGTGGGGAAAAAAAGTCATTTAGACATGTTAATGTGTTGGTAGCTTACCTGTTACCCGGTGCAGCTTTCATCCAGCTTTAATACAGACCTAGTGGAGGTAATTAGCTCAAACATGTAAACAAAGATGGCTTAAGACGGGTAAGCTAACACAACACATTTACATGTGGTTTCTATATGCTCTCTGACATTTATCCTAACCATGCGAGGCGGTATGCTCGTTCACTTACCTTGTAAAGGGCCTGAAGCTAGTAGCAGCGCTACTACTAGACACATGAAGCACATTTATGATGAAAGGAGACAGGTTGAACTAAACCAAAGTTTCCCTTTAGGGATTATTTTATTTTGATAATGTGAATATGTTACTGTATGTACACTGATATCACTTTGTGGTCAGATTTGTACCAAAATATGCATGTGAATTTTTCTCAACTTAATTGTAAAGGTTTCTCATTACAGTTTGTAAGTAAAGTGTGTTCAGTTTACGACACTGGTTCTGAAATTGGAACAGAAAGTGAACTTGTGAACATTTCTTACATAATGTTGTTCTCATTCTTAGATATTTTGTGATATGTTAAACTTCAAATATTTGATGGTTGCAACACAAATATAAAATAAAGATTTTCTGTATTTGAAAAATTTTAAGGTGGATATTTTTTCTGTCCGTTCTGGTACATGAAGTAATTTGACAATATGAATTCATGCTCTGTCTATTAAGTTTACAGAATAGAATGAATGACAGATTACACTGTCTGGCAAGTTCTGCATCTGAAAACAATTGAAATGCTGATTTGGCTGAATTAAAAGTATATTTTGAATATGCACATCTGATATTTTCTTTATTTGTATTACTTTTATTAAGTACATTTTTTAACTGTAAAATCAACAGTATCAATATATTTTTTACTATAAAAGAAGAAAATGTTTTACCGTAATTTAACGGTACAGTTATGGCAACCACAGCTGCCGGTATTTTATTGTAAAAAAAAAATTACAACTTTTCATGTAAATTTTCAGGTAAAACAATGTTTTTTATGTAAAAACTTTATTTTTTACGGTATAATGTCGAATTAAGCACTATAAAATCAACAATATCAATACATTTTTTTACCGTACATGACAAAAATGATTTACCGCAATTTAACTGTAGAGTTTCGGCAACCACAGCTGCCGGTATTTTACCTTAAAAACAACTTTTTTGTTTTTAACAGTACACTATCTGCATTGAAATTCTGGCAAAAGCTGCCAGTAATTTACTGTAAATTTGAACTAGCTGCAATAAAGTACCGTAATATATCATACAGTTTCTGTCGTGTTTATTACTGAGATAGACTGTAATTTTGACAGGAGATTACTGTAAACAGGTTATGTTTTAGCTGTTATTTTTGAAAATCACCATAAACGGTAAACGTGGGCGGCATGGCTCAGGGGTAGAGTGGCCGTCTAGCAACCAAAGGGTCGCTGGTTCGATCCTCGACCCAGGTGACCATGTCGAAGTGTCCTTGAGCAAGATACTGAACCCATAATTGCTCCTGAATAGTTGGGTGGCGCCTTGCATGGCAGCCTCCACCATCAGTGTGTGAGTGTGTGTGTGAACGGGTGAATGAGATGACACTGTAAAGCGCTTTGAATGCCGCTAAGGTAGACAAGCGCGATATAAAATTGAGTCCATGAGTCCATAAACAAATAACAGTTCTGTTCTGCAAAATTTACAGTTGCCAGAACAGCATACCGTAAAGTCCTCTACATTGTCTTTCTGGCAACCACAGCTGCCAGTATTTCACCGTATATTTTACAGATTTTTTTCTTAACAGTGTAATGTCACAGTAGAAGGGCCGTCAGTCTTGAATTCTTGTCATGGAATGTGTTTACTTAGGCATATTGTTATGGTCCCCCATTCTGTCACTTAAAGACTAATGTGATAAAACACAGTCATCAAGCAAAGGTCAGAGTGCCGATGAGATGTTGAAGAAAACTCAGCCCCTGCGGTTTAATGACCTTGGATTCTATTTGAAATCTCTGGGGAAAATTGATCACATGATGTGTCTCGTACTAAGAATGAGCGGAGAAAATTTTCAGTTTCCTACGATTTTTAGTCCCTCTCACATAGTATTTTGCATCACATAATGTCGTATGTGGCAGTTTTCATGATTACTACCAAAATAAATGTGGAACTACGTAAGGAATTTAATTCGTTATTAACCTATAACTTCTTCAGTGCAAATGCAAGGACTATCATTGACGGACCATGCTGGTGAGACATGATGGTTCTCATTTAAAGTCAAGCAGTAGAAACGACCTGGAGCTGACTGCTTACCACCAGTCGCCACAAGATCACAATTACTGCAAGAGAAAAGTTGTCAGTGGGTGAGGAAGCATCGTTAGAAGTTACTCAAAACTTTGCAATGAAATAATCAGCACTGATTTCTAAAGAGGCATTGCCTGAAGTTTTCTAATATTAGGTGTGCAGCATTTTTATAAGCAGGACAAGAGGTGAGAGTTGAGACTGGGCAGTAGCTGCTGGCGCAATGTGCTTCTGATTACCGCCCCAGTATGTGTCAGTGTCTGGGATGACGGAAATCCTCACTTGGTAGCTGTGTCCACATTGTTAAATGATAAGCCAGCTACACACACAGGTTTAGCTGCTCACTACCAAACTGCTGCAGCGCTGGAATACTGAAGAATGTTGCTTCCAAGGTCAAGAGTTTGCCAGGGACCCTGTTATATGTGACTGACGCTGTGAAAGTATTTTTACCCCCGAAATACTAGGAAAGGTTCTAGAGATTGTAAACCATGATGTTTAATAAAGTTTTATTCAGTAGTGTTGTCACATGGATACTACAATTTACTTCTATAATATTAGTCCTGGGGGGCAGCATGGCTCAGAGGTAGCATGGCTGTGTCGCAACTGAAGGGTTGCTGGTTCAATCATCACTTCCCCCAGTGACCATGTCCAAGTGTCCTCGAGCAAGAAACTGACCCCTAATTGCTCCTGATGGCCCTGTGATGGACTGGCGACCCGTCCAGGGTTAACCCCGCCTCTCACCCAATGTCAGCTGGGATAGGCTCCAGCCCCCCCCCCCCCCCCCGACCCTTAACGGATAAGCGGTATAGAAGATGGTTGGGTGGATGGAATATTAGTCGTATTAGTAAACGTTCAAGTTCCAATGCATGTGTACCGGGCTACAGAGTCATAAGCATGCAGACAACTTAAGGCAGCTTTGTTTTGCGACCGCCTGTATAGTTTTATCACTGCATCACCGTGTTCCTTCTCAACTATAAACCGCTGCTCTAGAGGAAGATAGTAATTTTGACTCATGTCACTGCTTCAATTGAGTTCTCTGACATGACACTTGTGAGACAGATGTCAGGGGTGAGCTGTGATTAATGTACATGACAGTGACAGCTTCATTAATTAAGAGGACAACACCTCCCACAGCATGTCATGAGAAATCAGTATTACCAGCCCCCAGGCACTGCCGAGGCAGGACACACTGTCATAGACAAGCCTTGATGAAACAGACTGCTATTGTCTCATGTCAGGCGAAAATAAGTGTGGGCTTTTCTAGAACTTTGAAGTGTTTCTTGAAACTAAAAGACAGTGCAAAAATGGGAAATTCCCCCCAATGTCCCCGTTTCTCTCTCTAACAGTATCATATAGCTGAGACTTATGTATTACCCTGTGAAATTAGCCTAAAATTAACTTAATCTTTGAATTTTGAAGGTGGCATAAAAAAAACAAACACATTTAGGTAAAACCTAAAAAGGCATTAATGATATTAGCAGGCAGCAGGTCTCAATGCTGATTCACCTTTTTCTCTTTTCACACCAAGACTGGACGTGATCCTTGAACTTTGCCGAAACTGGACTTTTACGTAGTACTTGATCCATTTGTTTTTGCAACTACAGCAAAGGCGATTGTCCTCCGTGAATACTTGTTGTTCTGTGTGACCTGTGTATAACGGCAGCCGTGTCTTTTAGAGGAGCGTTTGGCTCCGTCTCTGCTGCATGTGTATCCAGACAGGGAGAAGAGGGGATGGTGCTGTTGGCATTGTTTCATGAGGAGTTTGGCTGATACATGCGCCCGCTCTAATGTTTCGCTGCCCTCTGGTCCATCAAAAATGAAATAATGAGGGAGATTCAAAGAAAAATGTTACTGATTCACAGCCAAATGCATAAAAAGCTTTAATACTTCAGAAGCTGATAGCCTTCCTTTTATGTTATGTTTCCACGCACATTTCAGACACTCTCTACGATGCATTGATATGGCTGTGTTTGAGTAATTATTCTGTATCCTATTTCCAGACAAATGTGCCATAATCATAATTTCATCAGTTATGAAATTATTTATCCATGCATCTGTGCTGGCCATTGCTAATGAAAACTAAACAGCAAGCATTGGGCTTGAGTTCAAAATGATGAAATGCTATCTTCAAAAATGAAACTGAACTGCAAAATGTATTAAGTGGATAGATGCTCTTTTGCAACTACGTAATTGCAGAAATAATAGTTTAATTGAATTGAAATGTATAATTTAGCCTCCATGTAACTTTCTTGGAAAATGTCAATAAATACATACCTCCCCCCCCCCCAGTCATTGGAAGAAAAAAGAACTGAATCACCTTCAATTTATGTGTGAGCGTGAATTCATGGCCGAGAAGGAGCTGAGCTCAATTGGTTAATCCCATAACAAGCTATTTCAGTGCAGCGTGGAGTTAACCAGAAAATGCTATTTAACACGATGGCAAAGTGAGAATGAGTCTGACCTCGCCTGTCATGTGAGACGGAAACACCCATCATTCAAATGAGACAGACGATTAAGGGAAGGACAAATCCAGACAGCTAAAGAGAAACGGTGGGGGGGGGGGGGGGGGGGGCATGGAGGGAGATGGTCTGCAGCAGTGTGAGAATTCAAAAAACATGAAATTAAATATTAATATCGTGTAAATAATCCATCGGATTGGTATTATTGTCATTTATCAGTACCATCCTCTAAAATTCTCCATCAAAAATAATCCTGTTTGTTATTGTTCTTTTCCCCATAAAGAGCCACTCTTTCCCCTCCTCTGATTGGCTGTGTTAACGATCTATCGCTCAAGGCTCCTGGTACTTGCCAATCAGGGGTAGTCAAGGGAGGGTCTTCTGGGATTGTGCACCCAGGAGTCTTTTCAGAATAGTGAAGTCAGAGTCCCGTCTGTTGGAACCACCTGTTCGGGGACTTCCTGCACTGAATCTAGCTAGAACCACTGATGGCAGTACTAGCCTAGCCGCTGGTCCCGCTAGCGCCATCTGATGGGTACACGGCATGAAGAAGAATGTTTCAGACTAAGTTTGGGACCCGCTGTAGTCTGGAGCCCTGTGAGGGACTGGTTCTGAATGAGCGCTCCAGGTGGATGTCTGACCATTACTGGCTGCAACATGGGTGTTACACTCCACCTAGGGCTGGGCGATATGACCAAAATTTTATATCCCGATATAGCTCATTTTATATCCTGATACGATATACATCCTGATATAGCACATTTTTGGTAAATTCAATGAATGAACAGTTTATTTAATTTTTTATTTCTTCCTCCACTTTTGCCCGGCACTCATCATATCAAGCAGGTAACACAACGCTCCTGATGTGTTTTCGGCTGGGCATTTCATATCTAGGGTCGAGTGTTTGCACCAACTCAAGAAACCCCCGTTTCTCGATCGTGTAGATTGGAATCATATCTTTACAGATGTGCCAACCCTAACGGCCATGGTTATTTCCTTCCATCTGCGGGAGGTATGGCTATACGGTGAGCCGCGGGTAAAAGCCTGTTGCAATGTCTGCGTCTGGAGTTTCTTCTTGACGTCAGCGTCACTCGGCCCAGCTTTTGCTGCTTTTTCTCGTTGACTCTCTCTGTATTCTTTTTCATGATTCTTTTTTCAGGTGATAAAAAAAAGTTACTCGTGTTCGAGCCTGTTGTTGGATCGGGCAGCTGCATACTTTACAAAGTGCAGTAGTCTGATCCTTGTCGGTCTTTCATATCCAAACCACCGCCATGTGACAGAAGTTCCCCCTCTTTTGGGTACAAGCTCGTCGGTTTGCGCTGGTTGTTCGTCATCTTGGTGTTGTTTGGATTGAGAATTGGTAACATGTTCTTCTGTGTGCCGTCCACCGTCTTCCTCCATGGCTGTGTATGTTTTAGCCGCGTGCCTGGGCTTGCCGTAAGGCGCGTCGGTGACGTAAAATACTGCCGTAAAGCCTGTTTTGCAGCACCGCGATATAAACAATTAAGTTTAACATGAAACAATAGACGTTTTCTATCGTCCAGACGATATATATTGTGATATCGCCCAGCCCTACTCCCACCTGCACCCACGAACAATGTCACCAGTCCTGTCCTGCTGGGAAAGCGTGAACTTGTACTTTTAAGGAAAACTGTCCAGACAAATATGCTCAGTAATCCTTGCATACTTTGTGGGTCTGCTTTTATCTTCTTTTCAGCTTTGTAGAGTCCATCCACATCTTTGTATGAGTGGTAACTGCAGGTTGTTGTTTTTTTTAAGTCTTCCTCCTGCAGCGTCATGAAGACTGCCAGTGTGATTCATGTTGGCCGAGCCCACTCCCATGACAGCCCTCTACTGCAGTGTATTTGTTCCATTCTTTTGTACAATAATATCTTTTTTTTTAATCACATTTCCTACCGATGTATCATGCTAGTATCATAAATTCTTCTGACCACAGTCACCCTAGAATGAATATTTTGAGAAGAAGGAAAAAAGGTTCAGACACAGGGGGGAGAGCAACAGAGGTCTGGAGGGGTAATTTACATGAATAGAGACCTAGCATGCAAGGAAAAAGAAGAGGGATGATGAATCGATTTTCATGAAGAAAATAAACACAACACTGAGAGGAGTAGAAGGGGAAAAGATGATAAAGAGACACCAAGAGAGGGGAGTGAAAGACAGAAGACTTTCAAAAATGAGGAGGGGTGAAGGATACAAGGAGAGGCTGATGGTTTTTATCAGGTTACTGATGAGTGGAAGCAGAGAAATATAACAGCATCATTCCATGAAAATGGAAAAAAGTACTGGAATTTTTTTCTTTAAAAAAAAAATCATTCTTATGCCAACTATGTGGTTTATCATGCGGTGTGTGGATATTTTTCAGGCACGAAGGAGCAAAATATAATAAAAAAACACAAAAAAAGCCGACATCAACCTTCTCATTTGTCTTATCTTAACTTTTCTCTTACCTCAGGTCTTCTGGTTGCAACAATCTGAACGCGTCTATTTTCGATTCACCCTCAAGCACAGACATTGTCAGTGTGCTGTAGTGGGTTGCATACTCTGCATATTCACACTCTCAGTAGCTGTGGAGCTTCTTTTGTGCGTTTCAAATGGCAGGGCACTGGTCTGCCTGAGCTGATTTAGAAAGGGTAAAAATACTGCCTGTGTATGTGTGTGTGTGTGTGTGTGAGAGAGAGAGAGAGAGAGAGGCGTGGCATGCCACAGAGATTAAAGCTGCAGAGTAGTTGGTGACTGAACCAACGGAAGTTCAATTCAACTCAGATTTCCAGTCGAGGGATTTTTCTTCCCGTTCTCATTAGGCAGTTTTGTTGTTTATCATTCCTAATTATTTGAGATGGTGGAGAACATCTGATTAGATATCTCATGGAGAGCCCAGCGCCAGTCTCCTCAGCCTGGAACTGTACATGCAGAATCATTAGAACCATGGAATGTAAACATCACGATAACGCACTGTTAGCCGTTAAGACTGCAGAGAGCCGTCACTTTTGGGTTCCTTTGCGTGCAGGGGCAGATCTTTCTCACATCCTTGTTCCTCTTCAGGTCCATACCTGCACTTTTCTTCAGCAGAGAGGTCCACATGTGATTGTAAGGGAAGAGGATGAGGTCCTACAGTCTTTGCCCGACCAGAACCCTGCTGGAAGGCTGGACCTGTTGTTGTTCTCACCAGAGTAACATGAACGCTGGCTGGGGGAGGTTGTTTGTTTGTTTGTTTATGTGTTTTCATCCCGGCTGTGGTCAAGAGGTCCTGCATCATTTGGTTCTCCTCTGTCATCCTGCACTTCCTGTCCTCCGTCTGTCTCACATGTTAGGTTATGTCATCAAACACGCGTCCAGTGCTGCGTGAGATTTGACCTTTTGCACACCGCTAGCGAAAACCAAGTCGGGCTGAAGATCCACTCTGCCGTCATACATGTGAACGGAGCGCCTCAGGCTCACTCAGCCTTCCTCCGTCGTGGGCATCACCCATGCCCTCTCATCCCCTCCTATCTCGGGGATGTGCTCAAGTTTGACTCATTCAGTTTTATGTGTGGTAAGTGACAGATGACGTGTTGGTCAGAACTGACATTTATCCGTGCACCAAACGGGGCGCCCTTAATCCCATCTTTATGGTTTAGTGGGCACATGGGGGGATTGCTCTCGGTTGCCCTCCCTTACACAGCTAACAGCTGTATGTGGAGTGGAAGTGTCATTACTTGTCCCTTCTTTCTGCCTCTCAGGGATGGTTACCATGGCACAGCAAGGCCTGCCTGCACCATTATGCCCTGTGTTGGTTGTGATCACATGCATGTTAACTGTTTGTTGACATCAACTACATCAGATTCACTCAATCTTCCACTTTATCAATGTTAACAGCACGGAGGGTGAAGCCATATTGTAGCACTTCCCCATTAGGGGGTTAAAACCCTCAGGGGTCAGAGATTGTTTCCAGACACAGCTTGAATAATAAGCTAACAAGCAATGTATTTGAAAGAGAGTCAAACCTCTGGGTAGCAAGTATAGCAACACCATGGTCAGATAATGAATAATCATCAGACTGCGTTGGTATTCCTCAACAGACTGTCGTGTAAGTTGTTGTGTAAACCAGAGTCGATCCCATGTGAACTGTGTGCTAACAGAAAGGTCAGAAATAGCTCTGGCACTAGATTACATTTGTAATTACCACTCAGGGGTTTTTTAAATGGAGATGAACCAAAGGCAGATCAAATATTTGTGTTCTTTTGGAGGCCAGTGTTAACACAACACAAACTCCTGGCTTGACCTTGTTCAGTACAGGGGGATGGTGGTGCAGAGAATTAGATCTGGGAAAACGTGGGGGGTGTTCACGCCGTAGAGCTGAAATTGATTTGCATCGTGATTTGGAATTAGACACTTACCTACACGCCAGGTTTCTAATTCCTCTCATGAAGCCTTTAGCACAAGTTGAAGGAGGAAAACAATTAAAATTAGATTTCATTGTCACTGTGGGGCTCCATCTATCGGTTATTTTCCAATTATTTCTTTTGAAACACTTTTCAGGTTGTTCTGTCTTACTATGATCATCTTAGCTTCAAGAAATTACATCACTTTTTTTCGTTCTTTGCAGTCCGTACTGCGTCTCTGCTTCACCCCTTCATGATCTCACGTCCACTGGTGTCCAAGCCCAATCCATCTCTGTTTTGATCCGAGGCACAAGGCTTTTACTAAATTGTTTCCTGAATTTAGGCTGCTGACTTCACATTTGGCCAGCGACTACAGATTGAAACTGGCCTTTGGACTAATTTAGGCACATTTACAGTAAAGTTTATCAATTTGAAGTGTCCCTGAGTAATAAACAAATACTCCTGAGGGTCGACACCAAATAAAGCTTCTATATTCTTGTTCACTTGTCATTTCTTTCCTGATTGAACTGCTTCTCTTGGCCTCAGCTTAATGAGGAGGTGATGTGTCCTTGTCTTGTCAAACAAACGACCACATGGCTGTGATGGATGCTTGACATCAGTACCTGTTTAGTTTTATTATTGAAGTAGAGCTTCAAATTGAGGGGAAAAAATACACCTGAAAATGAGTTTTATATTATGTTATACTAGTAATGATTACAACTTTATTAGGGGCACCAAGGTTAAATTGAGTTGTGCCAAAAAGAACATTATAGGTGTCACTTTATAATAATAACTCTAAATGGGTCATTTATAAGGCATTAGTTGAACAAATTATGAATATAACTTTTTTTTTTAATGGCTGGTTAATACTGTGTTAATATCAAAACATGTTGGAAGCAATTAAAAAAAATGTGATATATTAAATATTCGTGTATAAATAATGATCATGGATCACAGCCTGTCAGTGAGAAACTGATGATTCTGGGTTAATTTAAATAAAGTCTAGATGGTGGGATAACTTTGGTAAAGAATAATTTGCTCCACGAGCAGAAGTCAATCCCTGAGACGCTGTGTGAAGCAGCAGCTTCCCCGTCAGGGTGGTAGCCCCCCTTCTGCATTTACAATGCCAAGAGGAACACGCGTGAGTTGTTGTTGACTTCCTTCAACATATGTGGTCATATTAGAACTCAGTGCTAGGGATTTGAGAATGATGCTTTTTTTTTTTTTTTTTGCTTCCAAAGTTGTGCATCTTTAAATCGAATAAAAAGGAAGATAAACCTGCATCCGCAGCATATTCAGAGGCATTACTTAGCATTTTCCTGGAAATAAATAACCACTGCTCAGGAATGAAAAAGTAACTAGTAAGCAAAAGTAAACAATCTGACTGATGCTCATGTCTGCACAAACAGCTTATTAGTGTCTTGTTTTTAAGAAAGCAACTCATGTTCTTGAAGATTTGAATCTTTCTGATAATTTCATCCTATCCTATATATATAATCACATGACATCCCACCCCAGTGTCTGAAGTTTGTGTAACACTCAAAAAATGTAATGTATTGGGTTCAATATGTTGACGATAGAAGCCAAATTCTGCAGCAACAGACTGGTGGTTGAGTTGCATTCAAGTCTCATGTACAACACTGCATTTTACAACTGCAACCAAAACTGAACCTCAATGAAGTGTTTTTGATCCAAAAACAAACAAAACAGTATGCAGACAAAATAAACATCAGTTTGTCAGTGAATTTTGATAAAATACAATCATATAAAATAAAATAAAAAGTAAACCAATAATAAGTTGTTCCAACCAGGGATTGCATGTGTCCACCACATTTTTTTTCAACTTGGAAAAAAAGAAGGTCACGAGGAAGGAATTTAAAAAAAATAAACACTTTCAAATGAAATGCATTAGTTTGCAAGTCTTGTTGTCACAAGCAAAATGGGAAGTCCATGTCCATGAGCAGGAATCAATACATTCAGTTTGTTGACGATTACAAACGACTGGGACACACTGGGACATGCTGCCAACAATAACTTCATGGGACTGCTGTTTGAGTAACATTGTGTCTTAATGCTCATCTCAAACCTGCATATTATTGAAAAATAAAACACAAATCAAACTGCAATCACTTAAGTTCAATATTCATGTGCCTCTCCAGAGAGCCTCCTTGCATTACCAACTGTAATCCAGCACTCCAACATTGTAAAGATGGTTTTCAGTGATATTTCTAATAAAACTTATATAATAAAACAAATATGCCCTCCTCTCTTCATCCCTCCATCCAAGCTCTCCCACTCTCCATTACTCCTCTCCTCTCAGTGCTTTCTTTTTGCCAAGCGCCTTAGCGTTGAGCTGCTCTCTTTTCAATACCGCTGATTAAAAATGTCTGATGCATCAACACGACTAAGCTGATTACAGATTTAGTTTCCCTGAGCAAAGGTTTCTAAAGAGGGCTCGGGAAAGTGGGAAAGAAGTGAGGAATAATAGAACACACAGAGTCAAAGCAAGTGAATTGCTTTGAGTGGCTAATTTTTGAAAGCGTGTGAGATTGGGGGTGCATGCTCTTCTGTATCTGTGAGAATCACTTTGTGACTGAATATGAAGCGTGTCATTTTGAGAGACAAACCTCTCAGGAAGGGAGAGGTGAGAGGAGTCAGATGAGTGCGGTGGCTGTGTGCTGGGGGAACCTGTTCCAGTCTGGGATGAAGAGACCACAGATCTGACGGTCACGGTTCTTGTTCCTCCGGTGACGTCCGTCGCCATCACTTACCTCTCCACTTGTCTTCCTCTCCAGAACACGCTCAGGTTATCTGGCTTGACACATCTTTTATCTTGGAGGCTCTTGGTGCCCTAACAGCCCATCAATAATATCAACTACATCCTAAACTCCCTACTCTTCTGGGTTTGTAACTCATGTCTTCGGAGGCTGTTTTGAAAATGCCTACCATTGAGAGTTAGAGTAGAGATCAGTAAGCTCTGCCCTGCAGCTGTGTGCACTGCCGTGACCCCTGTCAGGAAAGTGATTGCTAAAATGTAACCCATGTTGGATAGATGGCATAAAATGCTTTAGCAAAGCAATGCTAATTATTATTATTTTAATCACTTGGACTCTCCCGTTTAAAGACAGAGCCAGCAAAATCTGTCAGTCTGGGACCAGGATCAGAACCCTTAACACAACTGTGCTGGATCATAGCGTAGCAGTAGTCAAGTCACTGAATAGGAACACATATGTACAAGGTGAAGTTACCATGAGCAACTTGAGACAACACCGGATTGTTTAAGAGTGACGTTTCACAGATTCACCAGTATCCAGAACTCGTTGGTGATAAATCCACCAAACCAGCTTGAACATGCTAATTTGGGATTCCCTGACCCAGAAGGCAGGAAAGTTTCTATGCTGTGTCCCTCCCAGAAATGATGATGAGGTACGTCACAGCTTTAGACAACACCCTGAGTTTCCACTTTGTTCTCACCTTCTAAGATTTGGTCTGTTCCTGCATTTGTCTCTTTGCATCCATCCTCCACCGCTTGATCTCTCTTGACTGTCCAACTACTAACGAATTCACAAAGTGCCATCATCATCTCACAGCTGCATTTCACTTTTTTGGGGGGTCAAAAACAGGACTATATGGTGAACGAAGAACAGCAGATGTCTCGATGTGAGGCAGACACCCATCATTTCAGTTCCTTGACCAAGCCAGGCCAGGCTTCCTTGGGAAACGCCATTAATGATGACGATGACGATGACGATGGATGTAAATCACAACTTTTGACCACACCCTGATTTTCCCTCTCACCTTCTCAGTTTTAGTGACTTTTTCTCTGTTGGCGTCCATCCTCCAATCACCTGTCTGGACGATCTCTAACGTGCTCAGTTCTGACTTCCACCTCTCCCTACTTTCCAACCTCTCCATCAGATCCACACAGTGGAGGTCCGTCATCCCATGGAGGACGAGGATCCTCAAAACCTACTTCCTGTGCAGACCATTCACCTGAATGAAGCCAGGTCTGAAGATGATCTCCCCAGCGATGAGGTAGGACAGCCACACACACTCAAGGTACAATCGTGCATGCATTTGTGTTGAACTTTATCGGTGAAGCACTTGTTTGGCTCATTAAAAGTAAATCAATGTTGTCTATCACTATGGCCCCAGTTGTGTTTTTAACTGTTCACCTGTCGGTGTGCTAAGCGTCTTCTTTGTCCATATCACAGGCGACACCCAATGACCCTGCCCTGGAAGCTCTGATGGAGCGGCAGAACCAGGTGATGCTCAGTCTTTCCTACTTGAAGGCCGTTGTGGAGGAACGGATGAAGACCGTGACAACCCATCACAGTGCTCCTCGGGCTGTGGTTCGTACAGATGTGACAGAGGGGTGCGGAGAGACTCACCTGAAGGCAAGACATTCATTTGGGTGAATACTAGTTGGAGGACAGAGAATTTAACGATACATTTAGTGTAACCCTTGATATTTTACCTCTGTGCAGATCATTGTCAGGATGTTAATCAACACCCATTGGTTCCTGGGTGTACCATACTTGGCTGACAGTGAGGTGTGAGTCCGAGATGCGCTTTGGGTGAAGATAAATTGTGCTGGTGTTGTCCGGACACTCGGGGATGTACTTCTTGAAACTTTTGAATGGACACAAGGGAGTCCCAGGCATGGCGAACATTAAACCACTCAGGGTTTCTCTGATGCAGTGAGGTCCTTGTGATGTTTCGTCCCTGGATTGTGCGCCAGACCGACATATTTCCCACCATCCTCTTCACGCAGCACCACAAAGGATGATTTCGTTAGCTCTCGGTTCCCCTCTCCGCCCCTCCATGCAAAGCACAGCTGGATGTCAAACCAGACCTTTCTCACCAGGCCTGCAGGTGTGTCAGGGGATAGCGCAACTGAATATTTGATGATTTGCGGGTCAGACTCATGAAGGCGTGGGTGATGGATGTGTCTGTCTTTACTGCTGTTTGTGTATGATTTTATCATAGATTTCAAAGACAGCATTGCCAGATTAAAATTCTGCATCACTTGTTATATTAAACTGAGGCATATGATAGTTGGTACCAGCTCTGATGCTAATGAGACTTGCCACACCGTAGTCTGTGCCAAGCTTGGACTGGACCGAGGCATGTAATTAACAAAACATGTCGTTTAAATCGAGTATGTTTTCAAATCAGTGCTCATTTTTTTAGTCTTAAATAATTTTTGAATATATTAATTGCCCATTTTGTTGCCGTTTAGTGTTTATTTCATTCCTCTCTTCCTCTATGAGTTGAAGTTCCTCACTTGTCAGTTGACTTTTTGCTGTTTTTCAGTTTGTTTTACTTTTCTTCTCCAGTTCTCTCTCCTCAGCTGTGCCCTATTCTTCAAAGTTTTTGTATTCTTGCCAACTTGCGCCTATTTGCCTCTCTACATTGACTTCACACGTAATCTTATCGCACAAAAGAATTCGTTTTAGCGTTTGGTGTGAACACTCCTTTAGAAGAGAAGCTTTGACAATTTACATTTGCCATCGTAACATCATTGCTGGTCAAGTAATTTCACAAGTGATTAAGCTTGAACCGAACTACGTCTGAGTGTAGCAGAGGTTAGTCAACACCCAGCCAACCAATCAGAAACGAGTATTCAGCCTGACCATGGTAAAATATCGAGTATCTAAACATATTCTCATCCTAGGTATGTAAGGACATACAGACCATCTCAATCTGCATGGCAGGAAGCTGGTGTCAGATGGAGACCCTGCGATTCAAGTCAAGTCAGTTTTATTTGTGCAGCGCCAAATCACAACAAAAGTTGTCTCATGACACTTTACAAGTAGAGCAGGTCCAGTACCACACTCCTTCAATGAATCTACACCCAACAATTGCACATCCTGCAACAGCGGCGACGAAAACCTTCCTTTTAACAGGCAGGAACGTGGAGCAGATCCAGGATCAGTGGGGACGGCCTTCTGCTTTGACTGTTTGGGGAAAGAGAGCAGGGAAGAGACAAAGACAGATAATGGAGGAAGACAGATATACAGAGGAAAGAGAGGGACAGAGATCAAGAAAGAGAGAAAGGGGAAGAGACTGATCGACAGACTGGGATGTGAGCAGGTGGTGCTAAGGGTGGCAGCTTGAGCCTCTTCAGGTCTGCAGCCTCCTCCAGCAGCACCCGGATCTGGAATGTGGGGAGCCTGAAGGCTCCGGAGAAGAAGACGAGTTCGTAACACATGAGTATGATTTATATATGACACATATAGGAGGAAAGAGAGGAGGAGAGAGAAGCCCAGTGCACCATGGGAGACCCCCCACTAGCCTAAGCCTATAGCAGCATATCTAAGGGCCAGCCTAAACAGCCCAACTATAAACCTGATCAAAAAGGAAGGTCTTAAGTCTGCTCTTAAACATAGAGAGGGGGTCTGCATCCCAGACCGAAACTGGGAGACGGTTCCACAGGAGGGGAGCTTGGCAGCTTAAAGCTCTGTCTTCCATTCTACTTTTAGAAACTCTTTGGACCACAAATAACCCTGCATCCTGGGTGCAAAGGGTTCTACTTGGATAATAGGGGACTATGAGCTCTGTCAGATATGAAGGTGCCTGACTGTTGAGGACTTTGTATGTTCGAAGGAGAATTTTGAATTCTATTCTAAATTTGACAGGGAGCCATGCAGAGAAGCCAGTACAGGAGAAATGGTCTCTCCTACCAGTTCTAGACCACATGCAGGGAGCAGTGTTCTGGACCAGCTGGAGAGTCCTTAGGAACTTATTAGTACAGCCTGATAGGAGGGAACTGCAGTAATCCAGCCTGGAAGTGACAAAAGCATGGACTAGTTTTTCTGCATCTTCTTGAGACGGCATGCCTGATCTGAGCAATGTTACGTTATTTTGTTTCATGTGGACATTAATAAGTACAGCTGTGTATTGTCCGCATAACACTGAACATTAATCAAGTATTTCCTTATCATGTGACCTTGAGGAAGATAGTTTAGGGTGAAGAGGACTGGTCCAAGCACAGACCCTTGTGGAACACCGTAACTGACTGAAGTGGTTTGTAGTCAGTACAAACTGAGATGGACCTCGTAAATATGGCCTAAACCAATTTAGTGCGGTTCCTTTAATACCAATGACATGTTCCAGTCTCCGTAGAAGGATATGGTGGTCAGTGGTATCAAAAGCTGCACTGAGATCTAATAGGACCAGCACAGAGACGAGTCCCTCATCTGATGCTAGTAGGAGGTCACTGGTAACTCTGACCAGTGCTATGATGGATCCTGAACCCTGACTGGAAATCCTCTAATAGGCTGTTGCTGTGGAGAAGTCACAGAGCTGTTTAGCAACTGCTTTCTCCAGAGAGAAAAGGAAGATTTGATATTGGTCTGTATTTGACCGAACCCTCTGGATCCAGGGTTGTTTTCATGTTGATACACTTCCCTATACTCCACATTTAACATTATTAGAGCTAACAATAAATACTGAAAATTGAAATTATCTGTGACCATCCACCTCTCCTACGAGGAGAATCACCCACATTCTCCTCCAATGGTACACTGAGTCCGAACGCGATCATCTGCTTTGTGGAACTGAGATAGCGACATCAAGTTAGTTGGGGTAAGTTGCTTCAAATCCCTAAATGGTTTGCACAGATCTACAATTTTTCTTTTGCCCCCCCCCCCCCCCCTTTTACCTCCCTAAGCAAAGTTTTATTCACTTCATGCTGGATTCCAACTTAAACTTGGTTTGCTGCCTTCATCTCCTAGGATTCTAATGACATTATTTTACTGGCAGTGACCCTGACTGGTTTTGTGCATAACTTTTAAAATGGTGTAACTTTTTGGGGGGGATTTAATTTTTTTTGTTTTGAATTCCCAGCTGTGACCCCACCCCGCAGGATGGAATCCTGACATGTCCGATGGGCTTTGTTTCTCCACTTTCACTCGGTGGTGGAGCGATGACCCCTGGCCATCAACAAAAATGACACACAAAGTTAGATTCCCATCGACTTTCAGGCAGTGCAGCAGTGACATCACAAACTGTCATTTCTGCTTTGTTTGACTTTTCTTTGTCTGCACTGTCCACAAAATGAATGTCATAAATCACGAGCAGTATTTCAGGGCAGTGAATACTTTGCTTTCCTCTCGTATAGACCACATAGTGTAGGACATACTGAGGGGTTGTAATGGTACATATATATTTTTATTCCTGGATGTTTTTGGAATGAGTGAAATTAATGCAGCGTGCACTGTAGATATGTAACTTTAGTGTGGAACTTCCTTCAAACATCCCAGCCCCCTGCACACACAGGAAACTGTATTTGAGATAGTTTTCTTGTGAGTTTTATTTTCTTTGTATAGCCAGTTGCTTCAATGTTTGGTATATTCAACAAAGAAAGATAGAAGATATATTGTTCAGTGAATCTCCACAGGAAGATGCACTGTAGTGTTTTGTGTCTCTGTGGGTTGATAACTTGAACTTGAGTGTATTAATGTGCGTGTATCCTCTTTCACAGGCCCCTAAATCTAATCAGATTGAAAGAACATGTTTTTGAGATATCAGCAAATGTATTGTTCAGAATTTATATTGCATCTTGATGAAAGTTGTGATTTAAACCCAGGTGCCTGTGCTGAATAGCCTCAACAACATTTACATCCCTAATCTTTTTGTTACTTCGCTGGATCAACGCGTTAAGAACACTGCAGGTCGCACTCCTATTCTCCTGTGCCTCTTTTTTATTCATCAGTGTTAAAAATTCTCCAGGGAACCAGTTTCACCATTTCCAAACTGTCAATGAGTTTCGACTCATCTGATGAGCAGCTTCAAATCTGACCTAATCCATATGCATGGAGCGTCTCTTTCTTGGGTCCCTGAGAACTCCGGGTGCATGCAGACGCCGCTGCTTGAAATGATTACCAATCCCTACAAGATGATATTTAAACATGGGCTTATTTACATGAATGTGTCATGGGGCATTTAGTAAAAGATGAGAGATAAGGTTAGCTGTCAGTCGCTGAATTCTCGTGCATAATTTATGGAGAACCTAACAATCGTGTCATGGAGCTACACTACAGCCTGCAGATTAGGTCTAAGTAATGTAGTTATCTTGTCAGTCACTTTAAAGATGATGAATTAGGAAATCTGTTGTAGCCTTCAGAGGGTAGCATCATAAATAACATTCCATTTTTTTATTTGTGTCCCTGCTACAGAACAAATGGAGAAAAAACATCTGTGTAAAACAGTTTTTCTGCACTCACTTTGTGTCTTTGGTGAAGCAATGAAATTTTGGTCACCATAAAGATGTGCATGCATGCGTTTGTGTGTGTGTGCGGTGATTAAGTGATTGTACTATCCAGTGAAGTGGTGATTCAACAGAGTGATCGCTGCCATGTTGGATGAGTAGCCTTACAAAAGCCCTCTTAGCCATGTGCAGCTTGCGGTGAGGAGCAAGAGCGTTAACTGCCACTGTGTTCTCTCTCCCTTTGTGAGTGTTTCACAGGGCCCGAAGGAAGAGAAAGGGTCCCTTGGAAGAGAGGGGCAGCAAGGGCAAATGGGCCCTAAGGAGCCGGCGCCAACCCCTCCGCCGAAGGCATGGCTCTGCCTGCTTAGTTCAAAGAGACAAGACTCTGCTCTCCATGCTCAGAACTGTTCTGTCATTTGCAGACCTGGTTTGAGTTGTTTTATTTTCCTAGGCCATTAAATATTTTAATGGTACCACTTTTATAGTGTGTTTCCTGGTGTGTCACCCCACTCTCTGCCTGATTTAAACATGAAAACCCTCATTTCCCACCTTTTTAAAATAGATTTGAACCTACTTGTTTTTAAGCACCCCATCCCCTGTTGAAGTGATGGGAATGGAGAGGCAAAGAGGATGCGAGAGGAAAACTAACCACAACACGCCACAAGCACTTCTCTGCAGCCCACCTCAGCATAACATGTGAACCGATGTACTGACATTCACACGCAAACTGGACAAACGTGGCTTCATTAGAATACAAACACAGAAACAATGGGTAAACTGCTGTCTAGTGAAAAGCCTTAGCTGGATCCTCAGGCATCGCACTACACTGGTTCAACACTGATGTGCAACTGGGACACCAGCACGTATTCGTAAAATATTCTGGGTGGGGGGGGGGGGGGGGGAGGGGAAGAGAATGAAGTGAGTACAAAGACAGAAAGTGGTGTAGCAAATCACACAGATGAAGACAAACGTTATGAGAAACAACACACGTTCACCAGCGAGACACTACAATCAGTGACATTGTAGCGCACAAGGCCACAACCTGAACACGTTTCTGATCATGAAACACACCACTGGTTCTTTTGGTATTTTTAGATCATGTTGGAGCCAAGTTATCAAGTAGAAGAGTTTTTTTTTGGGGGGGGGGGGGGATTATGTAGCTCAAGCTGTGTTGGGCTTTTGGGGTAAATTGTAGTTTTATTTAGGGTATGACGGTAGTATTACTTCAGTAGAATATACAGAAATTTCAACCCAACCAGCTTAAGCGTCACACATGGATGCCACCATGTGTGATATGAGCCCCCAACTGTAAAGTCCTACAGATACCAACCGCACACAAGTTGAACCTTAGGTTGAGTTTAAATGTTTGGGTTTTGTTTTTTACAGATGGGTTTGCAATCGATCACCTAAGCACAATGCAAGTTCCTGTCTCCTTAGACCCTCCATCAAGACTTTCTTCGGAGAAAGACGTTGGCAGTTGTCCTTTCGGGCAAGCATGTTTGATTTTCTCTCCAAAAGAAGTGACCTGTGCAAAATGATGACGCACAAATGCTTCTCTGAATCAGAAGCTGGAGGAACAAACAGCACAGAACTGCTCAAACAGGACAGTTGGTTGAGCACCTTTTCCTTCCCACCACTTCTGAAAACTAATCAATTTTGCTTTATAAGCTTAGGTGGTGGACCAAACCTGTGTGCATTGGATTTCTGAACCACTGAGGGCTGACAAACTCAAACTCATCAGTGGAAGTCATTCAGAGTTCATGTGCTGTGAAACTGGCACCTGGCGTACACGGTTTGCCAGGGACACTTTCCCAGTAAGACTGGGGGATAACTTATGTAATTGTGTTGTAAAGCTGTGCCACGTGATGTCATCATGCAATAGGGAGTGACTGCAATGACTGAGTCCCATCTTATTTTCCCCTGCAGAGACTTATGCACAACAGTCCGCCAAATGTCTTCTGAAAAATGACTTGCAGACTCTGAAAAAGAAAAAGTTGCGGTAATCAACAAACCTGACAAGGAAAAAAAAAAAGATAGCGGTACAGACAGACAGGACAAAGAGAGCAGATCGTTTTTGGGGGGACTCAAATGTGATGGAGCACAAAAAAGAGTGAGTACAGCTATTGATTTAGTAGGGGGAAGTGGTAGGAACGCAAACAGACATAGATTCATTGAGACAGGTAAAGGATGGCAACGGTTCGAGATGCAGAGGTGGAAAGAAAATAAGGGAGAAGAAAAAGACAAAGAGAGTGACAGAGGAAGGGAGACATTGTCTGTGCCCTCAACCTGTCACCTGCTGTTTTAAATCAGGCTCAGTGTCATTAATCACACGATCACTGCAAAGTCTGAGGGAATTAACCATCTGCACAAAACAGGAATTAAACACTCACACACGTGTCCACAAATCTTTCTGATAACACACAGCCTCACTCTGATAATCTCTTACACAAACGCCCACCACCACACAAGCGCTGCACGAGCCTGCCCACACACACCAGTACAAAATACACACCGAGTCCACACATGCTCACGCACACTTTAATAAATAGCAACACAAACACTTGTTATTTAAACAACAGAGTGTGAAATTACAGTGCACTGAGCTTCTGTTCTAGTTCCTTGACCACAGAACAAGGAATCAATGAGAGGCAGTGTACTGAGAAAACAACTATCTTTTTCTTCATTCATAGAAGAGTGTAGCACGAAGCAGGGCCTCAACCAAATCCAGTGATTGTTGATGGAGACGTTCCTCCATTGTTGGTTTGGAATGTTGCAGCTGAGGCTGAATTAACTCTTTCACCCCCAACTTTTAAAAGAAAGAAATAAAACAGCCATCGCCAGTGTTTTTGAACATCTTATTCGTCTTTCAAGACCCCAGAGTGTATTGTGCTCCGATTAAGAAAAAAAGGAATCACGACATCAGAAGAACGAGTGCAGGCCCTCTTCACAAAAAGGAAAATCCAAAAGTTCGTTCATTCTTTCACCGACACTCAGTGAGGGTTGGTTTCATGAAAAACTGGCATTAGAGGCAAAAAGCGAAACAAATAAAACATTTTTGGTGATATATTATTAGTTTTGCTTTCTTCATACAAAAAGAAATAACTGTCATGACCTTTCACCCTAAATGGCGACTAGCAGCCCATGTAAATGCTGAGTTCAGAGATCGGTGGCTGCAGCTGTGCTCGTTCCTCGATCCCGGCGTGTGACTCACGGCAAACCTCTGGAACGCTGTTGAAATTAGACAGGCCGATTCTTTGGCATCGTTCAAGTACCTCCACAGTTTGCTCTTGTTATGAAAGTTGGAATATTTGAAATGAGCTGGTTTCATCTTCTCTGTTTCATCTGCTACTTTTTTAAACTTTTGATTTTGTTTTCTTATGCTGTTTGATCCTGTTGTCTTGTGGTTTGTTTTTTTTAGGTGTTCTTTTTAACTGTAAAATCCTTTGCAGCCTTGTTAAGAAGGTTGCAAGATAAACTGCAGTGGTTTATCACGATTATTATTGTTATTATGATTATCATCCAGCTCATCAGCGTCCCCCAGACTAGAGCAGGTCTGAAAGCATTGTCTGAGGTTCTGTTGAAGGAGGTTAATGACATCACCGATGAGGCAGGGTTGATTTCCATACATGCTTCCAGGCCTGTGTGAGCTGACGTTCATAGGACAAAAAAATAAACTCAACGTATCTCTCATGAGGGAGTAATCAGAAATGATGATCTGGCTTCTAATGTATTTACGGGACACTAAAGGAGGAATGGTGGGCCCACAGCTTCACTCGCATTGTTTGGTATTCAAGGACTAAACTAGATGATTGAAATCTCTCGGGATGTAATTCTACCAAACTGCTGCTGCAGTGGGGCTCTGGCTCGATTTATTCCCTGAATGCAACTCAGCCATATGGGCCAAATGGTTCTTCAGTGCTGCTGTTCTGTGACTTTCCGACTGGGGGGATGAGGGACATTATCGTCACCGTGGGTCATAGAGGGAAGAGTTGAAACACTCCTCATGGTCATGATATGTGAGGATGTTTGATTCATAATGAATCAGCTGACAGGTAACAGAGATGTGTTTATCTGAAAAAAACAAAAAACTGCATTCAATTATTTTAGTGTTTCCTTTCATTTTTCACTTTCATCTTGGCTAAGTTGCGTCTGCTGTGGCCTATCTAGCCTTTGTCTTCCAGGATCATCAATTTCAACAACAAATGACACATTTTATTGATCCAATTCTTTTATATTGTCTGTTGAACACGACAGTGAAAACATCCATGCTTGGAGCTGACTAAGACGGTCAGTTTTTTTTTTTTTTTTTTAATTAAAAACCTGTTCAAATTCTTGATAACCCTTAACATTAACAATTATGGAAGCAAATATCTGTTAATGAATATGTTTTTCACCAGACAGGGACAGAGGAAATGCTCCAGTGCCACCATGTATCAGGGCTGAGCACATGGAGCCACCAGTGGGAGACTGACAGCCCTTGAACATGAACAAGATTGCCTTGTGTCATTCGAGTGGGCTTACCATCCTTTACCATTCCATTCTCCACACAACCAGGCTGACCCCCCCACCCCAACAACACTGAGTTCAACTTCTGGGATTACCAGAGCTCATTAAATGGCACTGACACGCCTCCATCTTCTGCTACACCCACATGCTTCTGTGGATGACATCGACTGTCCTCTGCCAGGCGGCAGCATGTCCGTGAAAAGAGACGACAGAAAGTGGAATCACTATCATCCCTTGGAGGTACATTGGTGAGTCTAAAAGGGGGTATTCTGACTTGCTCCTGCCATGTCAAACCTTCATTTGTTGAAGATAAACAGCTTAAAGTGTAACTTCATCCCCTTGGTCTGAGCCTAACCCCACCCTCTGAATAATTTGGGAAAGCTGCAGGGCTGAGGAGGGGGGCAGGATCTGGGTATGTATGAGGCATGAATTGCTCACTGACATGATAACGTCACCAAAATGGAGAGCGACAAATCCCAAAAGTGGAAGACTTATGCTGTCCCAACTCACCGTTAAATATATCACTTTTCTGCAACTCTGAACAGTCTGACTGGCACTGGAGAGTTGACGAGAGAAGGCGCAACAGTCAGAGCTGCGCCATCCAACGAAAGAAGCATCAAGAATTGTGGAGGGTCCAGGATGAAGGGCAGCGATCGCTCCCTGGCTGAAAGGTGCCAAGGCGAAGGCGTGAGAGAGAGAGAGAGAGAGAGAGAGATTTTAAAGTCTTTTTAATTCAATTCAGTCAAATCTTTTACTTACACTACAATAAAAAAGAATACACACCCACACCCACACACGTCATTTTCAAAAAAACACATTCATCTCGTTTTCTCTCACCCCATCTTTTTAGATTTTTAACCAAGTACACTTCCTAAAAACAGTTGATCTTCCTTCACAGCACACAGACCATTTGCCACACACCAGACCTTCTCAAAAGATCCCAAATCCTTCATCAGACTAAAATAGTTGAAGTCAAGAGTCAGCCTGCTCTTAATCATTCTGAGGAAACTCAGTTTCACATCGCAGTCCCAAGACCCTTCCAACTTCTTCCTCCTGCTCAGGTACACCGCCATTTTAGCCTGCCCTAGGAGGAAGTTAAGGAGGTCACACTTTGCTTTCTTTTTTTGATTGTATCTGACACCTAGGATGAACACGTGTTTGGTAAAAACCACATCAAACATACAGAAGAGCTTCTTTAGAAAGATAAAAAGAACCTGCAGCCTGTTGCATTCTAGAAAACAATGAAAGACCGTTTCTCTAAGAGGGCAAAAAGGACACTTCTCATCCACAGTGGGATTTAAGATGGACACAAAGGCATTGACAGCCACTGCCCCATGCAGGACTCTCCACTGTAGGTCCCCCACTCTCTTGGTTACTGGCGGTTTGTAGAGTGTCCCCCATGAGGGCTCCACTCCTGGATTTAAACCCAGATGTACTTTCCATAGAGTGTCAGCCCGACCTTTCAACTTCTCCTTGTTTGTAACTTTCACCAACAGTTTATACATGACTTTTCCTGTAGCAACAGAGAGGTGTATTACATCTGACACACCCTGTTCTAAAAACCAGCCAGAACTCTCTTTGAGCTCCAGAGACAGACTCTCCACAGGAAAAGCTCCAGAGTCACTTTGGTTTAAAAGATTGTGTGACTGGGAGATAAAACGCTCAAGTTCCTCAGTGGTGAACTGGTTTCTCCAGATCTTTAACATGTTCAGGATGAGCCTCACTGAAGTGACCCCCACAGCAGCAGACAGAGCAGAGGCATCCTCCAGTTGTGGGCCACACAGCTCCATCACCTGTCCTAGAGTGGCGATGTGAGCCTTCAGAAACTTTTCTGCAACAGAGGGGCCTGAAATCTGACTCACATCGAAGCGAGTTCCAAAAACGATGGGTTCTTTCAGAAACCAGAACAATGAACTGCAAGTCTTAGTCCTCTCTTTTTTTAAAAGTTTCCATATTTTAAAAAGACTCTGATAAAAATCTGGAAAAGTCTTTAGGTTCTGTTTTCCAAGGTCCATTAAGAACAGTGATTCCTGCATTCCCAATCCCCAACACTGAGCCAGGACAGCCCGAGCCAGCGGCCTCCACACCAGGTCTGAAGGTCCAGTCAGTAACCTTTGGATGAACTGCAGTCGAAAAGCTGCTCCCCTGCTAGCCAGGTGTACGAGGCCCTGCCCCCCCTCCTCTTTAGGGAGGAAGAGGACACTCTGTGGGATCCAGTGGAGACGGTCCCAGAAACAGTCTACAATTCGTGCTTGGATTTTGGCCAGCAGAGTCGCTGGGGGGTCCACACAGGAGAGCCGATGCCACAACATGGAAGCAGCCAGATTATTGATTATTAAAACACGACCTCTAAAAGACATTTTTGGAAAAAAACACTTCCACTTTTTAAGTCTCCCCTCCACCTTCTCTAAAACATTGTCCCAATTCTTCGCTACGGTATCTTGATCACCCAAGTAAACACCCAGGTACTTGATCCCTCCTTCCCTCCAAATGAGCCCCCCAGGTAGTTTGACCTCCTGCAGCTCATCTCCCACCTGCAGAGCTTCACTTTTTCCCCAGTTCACTTTGGCTGAAGAGATTTCACCAAAACTCTGAACACTACTGGTCAAAAAGTTAACATCATTCTGATTTTGAACAGCAATAATCAGATCATCTGCATAAGCAGACAATTTAAAAACTGAGCTCCTGTTGGGAACATTAAAACCAGAAAGGCCCATTCTTAGTTTGTGGAGGAGAGGCTCAATTGCTAGGGAATACAGCATCCCTGAGAGAGGGCAGCCCTGCCTGACACCCCTCTTCACTTTAAAAGGAGCGCTCAAACCACCATTAATTTTAACAACACTCTCAATGTCTCCATACAAGGCTTGAATCTTAGCAATAAGACCTGGGCCGAACCCAAAAGCTTCCAGCGTTTGCCAGAGATAACCATGTTCCTCCCTATCAAATGCTTTTTCTTGGTCTAAAGAAACAAGACCAAGTTTAGCACCCAATAAACTGGAGAGGCTCAAAACATCACGAACTGAGTGAACGTTGTCTGTGATTAGCCTGCCTGGTACACAACAGGTCTGGTCCACATGGACCACCTGCTCCACCACCTCCCTCAGCCTATTGGCTAAGACCTTGGAGAGGAGTTTGTAGCCAGTGCAAAGAAGGGCCACTGGTCGCCAGTTTTTTAGGTTCTGCAGATCCCCCTTTTTTGGCAGTAGAGTGAGTACAGCTCTCCTGCAACTCAGGGGCAACTGTCCCCTCAGCAGGCTGTCCCTGAGAACATCCAGCAGGTCCTCCTCAATTACGGGCCAGAAGGCTTTATAAAAGTCAGCTGGCAGGCCGTCTATACCTGGGGCTTTCCCAGGCTTCTGGCTCTGCAGCGCCTCCAACAGTTCCTCCCGAGAGACATCAGCCTCCAAACGCTGGTTGGCATCTGCTGACACCTTTGGCACACCACTGAGAAAGGAGAGCAACTTGTCTGGTTCCTCTTTGTAACCACAGTCAAACAACTCCTGGTAGAAGCTTGCTGCATGCTGACGGATCTCTGCCGATTCACGGAGCAGCTGCCCATCACCGGAGCGCAGACAGTGGATCAGTCTCCTCAGCCCATTCTTCCTCTCGAGTCCCAAAAAAAAGTGAGAGGGAGCATCCATCATGGCCACATACTGGAACCTACTGCGCACCACAGCTCCCCTGGTGGGCACACCCAGTAGGTCAGCCAACACACGCTTTTTTGTTTTGAAGACATCAATATGTCTTGTTTCTCCGGTGGAGTCTGCTAACTCCTGCAACTCCACCAGTTCTCTCTCCAGATTCCTGATAGATTTTGCCAAGTCCCTGGAGACATTGCCAGTGTATTCCAGACACAGAGATTTAATCTGGCTCTTTCCTATATCCCACCACTGCTGCAATGAAGTAAAACTGGATTTTGTCATTCTAAAATCCTTCCAAAATACAGTAAAAGCCCTTCTAAAACCATTATCAGCCAGGAGTGATGTGTTAAAATGCCGATATGCACTGTTTCACCTGACACTATTAATATAAATACAACACTCTACTAATGAGTGATCCGAAAACCCAACTGGGTTTATATGACAACTCTTAAAAACATTTAAATGATATTTAAAGCAGTAAAATCTATCAAGTCTGGACATTGACAGGACCCATCATCACATCTTCCACATCAACATGGATTGGATTGAAAGTTCCCTGGATCACCACCCCGCTCTGCACCACCTGATTCACCTTCTTGACCCTGTCCAGAAAGATCACCACCGCGCTGTTCATTCTGGAGGCCGACTTCACGCTGTCATAACCGACTACCTGACCAACGGCCAGCCCGCACTCCTCCACCGAGCAGCTAACCGTCGGCACCATCTTGATGGCGTGCCGACGAGTTAGCCTCTCCAGGCCGGAGCCAGCAGACTGAGCCACCAGGCTCACCACGAAATCCCTTACAAACACCCCCCCCCCCCCACACACACACACACAGTCCGAAAAAAACACGGACCCTGGCAGTGATAATCAGTGAAACTAAACTCAAATAAACATAAAAAACAAGTCTGAAAAAGAGCATAGAAAATTAGAAATCTATGAAGAAACTTCCACCTCAATCGCACTCTCACACGCTCACACACCCGCTCAGAGAGAGAGAGAGAGAGAGAGAGAGAGAGAGAGAGAGAGCATGCAAAACAAAAGCTGTGTGTGACTGCGGTTCAAGAGGCTGCTCCAAAAAGTGGTTCAGGGGTTTAGTTAGTAACTCTTCCCGTTATCAAATTATGGCTTTATGAACTCTTGCATTTTACACAGTGTGCTCAAGTAAGTCTGCCACTCTGAAATGCAAATCATTACAGGGTGAAAGTGGGCTTTGCATGTTAAAGGATATAAATCTTCAAAGCACCTTCTGCATTTGCTGTCGAGGGTCAAATACTTTACTGTTCTCCTTTTTAAAGTTAAAACAGGTTAATACAAATTGTTTAAAAGCTGCTGAAGTGCAGCCATTCAGAATCCATGAGGGAGAAGAATGCCAGCGTACGTGATCTTTTCCAGCTATTTACAGCTGCAGAAATAACAAAGAGCTGTTAGACGGAGGAATTACACGTGAGGAGATGGAAAAAAAGAGAGTATAGCTGCATCTAGAGAAGAGGATGAGGAAGAAAACAAGAGGTATGGAATGTATAGAGGCTGCAAGAGACAGGGTGAGGACTGTTTCTATGAATAAATGCATTCTAAATCATGTGTGCGTTCACATGCTCAGAGCACACATGATCCGCCTCACATGTAATTATGGAGAAAAGTGAAGATCAGCACACACATAAACACACACTAATCCATGCAAACACATACAATATTTGCATCTGTTAAACCTCCCATTCAACAGTCTGCACAAATGCCACACACCTGACACTGATTCGAGGATAATCATGCCACAATAAGTAGAGACTGACGGGTTCTGAGCTGATGAACGAAGTGTCCTTTTGAAGATTGGGGATCGCTCAATGGAGCGCATCCTCGCTACGCAGACGTAAGCCAGAGATGAGCAATTGCCTCCATGAAGACACATGCAGGATCTATTTATCACAAGTGGTTAGCAGGGTGAAATGAGGCACTGTTCTGTCCTCACTTCAGAGAGGCACAGATAGAAAGGAGGGTGGGGAAAAGAATAGATGGAATCAAAAAGCAGAAGAGGTGGTGGAGATATTTGGCACAGACGTTTTCTCAAGTCTCGTGTGCGTGTGTGCGTGTGTGTGAGAGAGAGAGACTAAAGTGCAGCAGGAGTCCATGACTTTATTTCCCATCTCTGACCTGAGGACACAGATTTTTTTCAGTTACTCACTGATATGTTGGAAGTAATTTTAATGTTTGACTGTCTCGCCACATTTAAGGTGATTTGAAATCCATAGAATGCAATAAGAACGATGCGCTTCTGATTTCTTCCTTTATATACACGAAAAAGGTCAAAAATAGGTCTGTGGGTCGCAATGAGTGTATGAAAGCTCAAGCAACTGCGCTCTTTAGAAGGGGAGTTAAAAACAGAAAACAGAAGAAGGTGAACTGCGCTCTTCTGACAGGTAAATATACAAAAACCCTTCAGACGTGTTAAAACAGAGCAACTGTCACACAGGGAACCAAAGTTTATTTATATGTTTTTAGAGAAGAGTGCCGTGCATTTTTCTTTTTCGAATTTTTTTCCTATTTTGGACTTAATATATTTGTCATCTGCTCTTGTGTGTTTAGGTTGCTCTTCTTTTTACCTGTAAGCAAGCATTTGTGGATGAGATGTCACCTCTGTTTTTAATGAACTGTCCCAGGGAGACAGTTACTCCACTTCCAGTCAAACATACCTGATTTGTAAACGGTAGCAAAACTCTCCCCCATAAACACGTCGGTCCTCAGCAGGGTGAGGAACAGAGGCAAACTGTAATTGGGTGCTCTGGTATTTCACAGCTCCCTGAGGAGCTTTCAAATATCTGCAATGACACTCACCGATTGTTTTTTGTTATTGATTGTACACAACCCTAGAATTATAAGGTAAAATGCTGCATCTTGAGAACATGCAATTCATTGATGGGAAACATGGAAGACCTATACGATGATATCAGCTGTCAGTCACATGGATGGTGTCTTTTTCCGTGAATGGTTGAATGGTTTGACACTTCAGATCTTGCTGCTGCAGAGAATTGTTGGACGGCATTTTCTCTTTTCCATCCATATAGGAGGATTCACTTTATCTTATGGTGAAGGAGATAAGACAGGAGGTACATTTCCTCGACGTTTAGTGAATTCGAGCAGTTGCTGTGGTATAGTTTGTCTTCAGATCTGCAGGATTGTCAGCTTTGTTCATCTGTGTTGCTTACATGTTTAATTTCCTGTTCGGCTCTCCCTTGTGATTTTTTTGTTTTTTTTGTTGCATTTTTGGTTCATGGGACAAAATAGAATCCTCAATTCAAAACCAGCAGACAGAAACGTGTGTGCTGTGCTTGTAATTATCCTGCAGGGGTTGTGAATGTCAAATACATGCAGCTTTCCAAATGTAAAATGACGGAGACACCCCCTGCCCTTTGTCTGCTCATTTCATTTCCAAAGGCCCCAAAAGAAACATCAAAACAATTATTTAAAAAAAACAACAACAGTAGCAACTGCTAACTTAATATTCATCCTAGAAAACCCAATACATTTCAAGTCTTCAGTCTTTCATTGCAGGATGTGCAGCTTCATGCCTGAGGCCCCTGGCTAGCATGAGTCATGGAACATGTACCGAGCATATTTCAAGAGTTTCCCTCGGGTGCTCTCCCTCACAACTAAAACCAGCAACTTATGTAACTCGTGGCATTGATTTTAATCAACCTACGGCATTGGCTCAAATGTCTGGACACCAAAATGAATCTTCCGGAAAGGCAGTGATGGCACATTAGCGCAGGAAGCCTGTGAGACACTTTGGTGGGGGGAACGAGTGATGTACTGTGCGACCTGATTCAATATCTGGCTTGCAAATGTTAAAAACAGAAAATGCCGATAAGCAGAATCAAAAAAACACACACACACACAAAGAAAAACAACAACTACAAATTGCAGCGATAAAGATTTTATTTTCTTCTCACATGGAGTAACAGGAGTTAACATTGCCTCTAATTACATTTTCAGTGGGCTATTCATTACTATTGAAAACACAATGCTGAAGATAAAATATTGTTTGGCGCATGTTCACAGGTAAGCACGCATTAAGCTGGATGCACATGCACCGGCTTGCCTCTTATTTCTCATTTCACACTCTTCAGTTGTTTCACCTAATGCCTCGTACCAGTAATTGTACCCGTCTCTGCTACAACGGCTTGATCGAGGTGTCCATCTCACTTGCCTGTTTGGAGCCATGTTAAATGGATCAGCCCCTGTTTAATGACTTTTTATCTGCCTCACGCCAAACAAGCCTCATCAAAACCAGTTTTGGTGTAATCCTGCATAGACAGATGAACAAATAAACCGGATGAAAATATAACCTCCGTGGTGACGGTAATAAAAATGTGCTGTCATTCTCAATATCCTGCTCAACAGGCACGCTGGCTGATGGGTGCAATGATTACAGGACCCAAATAAAGTGGCAAGGCACATTATCCTGGCTTTTACTGTGACAGACACAGGAAGTGCACCTCATTTATCCGTCAAAATGAAAGCCTAATTGAGTCAGATAATGAGATATTTAGACTAATACAGGATGAGATGTCTGGTTGGACAAAGACGTGGAGAAAGTGGGAGGACAGTATTTTTGTGACTCTTGGCTTGTTGCTGGGCTTATTGAGCCCAGTGATGCTGATAACTGCTCACGCTGCAACCTGCTTATTCACTCAACTTGGGTTCCACAGTCTGTCATGAAATAACACAGCAGTCAAAGACTGACACACAGAGGCACTCAAGGAAAGATCGCCCAACTGAAGTGAGGGGGTGAAGAACATGTCACAGGTTAGATCGGTGGTACGTGTGTGTGTGTGTGTGTGTGTGTGTTCAGATAATGCCAAAACAAATCAGCACAATTTCTCTCAGCTTTAGCCTCGTTTATATTTTTACTTTCACCGGCCAACGTCCTGGTGGTGTGCTTGGATCTTGGCAGGATTACACAAACTACCCTGCCTCTTGGAGGGGTGGCGCAAGGAGGAGCCCATTCAATTTTGTGTGCTATCCAAATGATTGACTTAAACAAATTATATTTTGCCTTCGTAAATTTGGACATTTTCCGATGAAACGTCCAGAGGATCTAGTGGCTGACTTACCACGCAGGTTAAGTAAAAGAAGGTGGTAGGCATTTCTCACAGCCAAAACTTTGGCACAATTTTTGCCAAAATACAGGAAAAAATTGTCTAATTTCACAAAAAAGGGACAGGAAAAACCTCCATCTTCCCCAAACGTAAATATGTTGATCAAACAGCAAATCATGTAAAAAAATATTGACTCATGTCTTTGGATATTTTTATCAGTTTCTAAGGAGCGTAGGATCTTACATCGACCTCGGCAGCCGAATAAACGCCAAATCTAAACGATCAACTTGTCTGTGCGAGCTGATTTATGCACTATTCAACTATTGATCTCTGGAAGTAATAAGAAAGGAGAAAAACATTTAAATGATGGTTTTATTCTCCTTAAATACAAATGCTTCATGTATGCATGTTGCAACATTTAATGCAGGCATTGCTGGCTTTCAACCAGATGATTAATTACCATTTCTTCTGTCAAATAAAGGTTGACGCAGGCAACAAGAAGTCATTTGGTCTGATCCTCCGAGCTGAAAACGTATAGAAACACAAGACTGGAGAGCAGATTTAGCATAACAGACCTCAAGGCCTACACAATTACTATTCATCGTGGCAATTATACAAATACAAATGCTGGCGGATGAGGTCATACTGAGGATTCCCACTGCTGCTTACGTCGACAAATGTGATGCAGAGTCAGTAAAACAGAGAGAGGAGCAAACAGATGGGTTTTCCCAATAAGTCACCTTGTCCTCGAACCCTCTGATGTACTGCTGTACGTTCAACGCCCCGAGGGAACCATATGGTTCTTTTGAAGAACATGAGAGATGCTGATTATCATGTGACTCTGTGACTCTTTCCCTATTCTTGAATCGGTGTGTCTTATGTCGTCTTTGTGACTTTTCCTGAGGCAGAGAGAACTGTAAACTTTCCTGGCAGTCATGTAATGTGGCATTTAGCATGTGGCATTTAGCATGTGGCATTTAGCATGTGGCTAAGCTGTGCTAAATGCCACACAGCCGCATGTGCACACCTATAACTTCAAAATGCGTGGTTCAAGCCAACTAAAGCCAGCATTTTACTTTACAGACTGAAAACTTGCTGGAAAAGGTGATAGTAAAATGAGGAGATTTCATTTCTCTTCAAATTTAATTGATCAGGAAATAAATTGTCTGTATGTTTGTTGACTGATACTGATTTGGTCATAAAGTGATAAGATTATACAGCGACATGGAGGAAGGCAACAATTAACAAACAGTGCAGTTTAAGAGGATTATCTTTCCTCGTAGTGCTGCACAGATGCACGCAAACAACATGGGCTTCATGTGAGGAAGCACCGACATTCACTCCAACTCACGATACATCCACACATGGAAATTTCAGCACCTGTCAGCATTTTCCTGCCTGGCTGATATAAACAACACTCACCATAAATAACCGTGCAGTTTCATTGAAAGGGTAACTGTTAAGTAATGGTAAATGCACCGGGATCATCATTTTCCCTCCCTCCAGATGAACGAGGCTGAGGATGAGGTGTCGTAATTTGGAAAAATGTGTTGCGCTAATAGTGACGCAAGAAAAAAGGATTCAAGGTTCCATTAGTTTGGAAATAGACCACAAAACAGCATGAACAAATCCAAACATTACTATTTCTGTCCCAGTATAGCAGCAGAGAGAAAGAAAGAACAGTAGAGTAGAAGATAATGCCAACATGAGTTTGTGAGGGGAGAATTCCTGTTGTGTTTGTGTGCAGAGAAAAAAAAAATGCATATCAGAATGGAAGAAGTCCAAAATTTGTTCAGTATAGCTCAGCTTTTTGTTCTAATTGGCTGCAGTTTGCACAATTTCACTGGCAAGGACAACGCTACAACAATGTGGTTTAATGAGGAGAGGTGGAATTGGATGATGGAGTGAATAATGGAAGCCAGGGTTAGGATGGACGTGACGACTGTGGGTGGTGTTTCAGGGTGACGGTGAATGGGTGTGATGAGGGACGGCTGATCAGAAGAGGGGCTACACTTAGCTAATAAATTAACTTTATGTCACCACAGGAGGTGGCAGAATGAAATCATTCCGTTCAAAATAGCTGCTTCAAGAGGCTTGGATGAAGTTACTCAGACAAGGGCGGTTTAAATAAAACTGACGCAACAAAGCTACAGTAATGAGCTACGATAGTGTTAACGGTAGATGAGAGAACCAGCACGAACGCCTCAGTGAGGCTCGTGTGGATCCTCATTGGCCCGAATAGCAGCGTGACGCGGGAAATGGCTGATGAGTTTTATTGCAGCCTGGTATGATTTAATTCTGAGATGGATCCCACAGGGCTGTGCTAGATGAGTCGTGGGCTCTGAAGTAGATGACTAGTTTACAGGCAGATTGGCAGACAGTGAACAGGGCAGGCAGTCTTCAGTGGCGTGGGCTGGTAGAGTGGCATGAAATAGATGAGCAATAATAACTTGATTAACTCTTTCCTTGCCACTGATGAGCTTTTCAGTCACGTGCAACGTAATTGTGCACCTTGTTGAAGAACAGTGTGCGTTCAGGCGCAGAAACAAGCAAACATTTGGAAACCAGAAGATGGAAGAAGGAGGAAAAACACATCTGGTGTTTTGTAGTCCATCCAGCAGCCTGACCTCCTCCCTACACTGATATCTCACTCTATGTGGATGTAATAATATTTCCCCCCTTTGCTTTGTTTTGAAAGAAGCCGCCTTCTACCAATATATAAATAGGCTGACACCCTGATAACATCATTTCCTCCCCTCTTCGTCTATTCTTCTCTCACTTTCCCCTCATCCTTCATACTTTTTTCAGTCTTAATCTACAGTTCTTCTCCCACTCTCTTGTCCTATTTCCTTGTTCCACTTACTCTGGCACATCTCATGTCCTGGCGTATGATTCATTTAGGGCCACACACTTCTTACTGTCAGCAGTTCTCTGGGTAAACAAAGGAAAACACATACAAAAAAAGAAAAAAGAAAAAGGAGTATATATTCCTGAATAAGCCCTGACATCCAAACGACAAGCCCTGGCTCCTGCATATCCCATGAGCCCCCATGAATGCAGTGCTTGCACGCTGTTCTTTGCATCCATCATGAGACCAAAAATACATCTTTAACCTCAGTTTAAAAGCTATTTATTTCAAAAATATCGCTGTAGAAATAATAAAATAAATCAATTTCATATGTTTTCTATTCTTGTGATGTATGCCTCCGTGCTTAATTCAGTTGTTACAAATTGTACCTGGCATGTCATTTTTCCATAACACACTCCGGCAAAATAACAGCTCTTTATTTCAATTCATTTGAATTTAAATGGTATTTGACGTATTCAATTTGCAATTTGACTCTGAAAATGTTTACAACTTGAATTAGAGCTTAACTTTCATTATATGCTATCCAAGATGAAGTTCCAAACCAAATGTAGGTCCTCCCTAATCCCTGCTTCCCATCAATGACAGTTTTCACTACTAATTATAGCCACCATTGTGCAAAACAACAAACAACAAACAAACAAAAGCCCTCCAAGCTGGCTGTTATAATCCTTTTTCAATGGAACTCATTTGTAGCAGTTATGTAGTTCTCCGTAGTACTGCAGCAAATTTGCCACTCACAGCATAACCTCGATATACGATGTAGTCAGTCGATACACAAGGTGTGAATTGTATCTTTGTGTGCGTGTGTGAGTGTGTGTGACTCATAAAGGTGATCAGAATCAGCTCCATCAGCACAACCACGATAAATGAGGGAACATTCTTCATCACAGCAACTCAATTCTGAGATCAAAACCCACAAAGGTCGACTGGGGTTTTTACTTTTGGCGTTTCAATTTTCTACACACCAGTTTCAAACTGTTTGAAAAAAAAAAAAAAGAGTATTTGAATAGTGCTGTACATCTGCCAAGGGGTGTTGTGATTAACGTTTGTTAGTCTGTGTGTGTTTAAACAGGATTACACCGCCAGGCTGATTCCAGTGTAACTCAGTGGAGTGGTGCAGCACGGGCCAAGACAGAAAACATCTTGTTTTCCACTTTTCTTAACTTGGCAAGACTGATATTTTTGATATTTTCATTGTATTCCACCAGAATATTTCTTGCAGACATGTCTTTGTGGAAATATTTCCCAGCATATCATGGTTTCAGTTCTGGATTTGCATGTAATAGAAGAGTGTCCTGAGGGCCTCGGTGGAGGTCCATATGTGAAAGTGAACTGTGAGTTCAGTTTGTAACAGCCCGTATCAAACAACCTACATAATCATCAGTGATCCTTTGATGCTGCGTCTTCTCAACTGGCAATCACAGAGAGGTCTGAGGCCCGTTTGCCTCCCTGATGTGAAATATTAATACAGGGTAGCCTCATGAGATGCAAAAACAGACAGTGGAGAAGTTGGCACAAGAAGCAAGGCGGCAGCTTGACAAGGCAAACAAGAGGCACTTAAATAAATGATGAGTTCAAGGGCTTTAAAGGTTCACTGGCATTAAAATAACCAGTGTACAATGAAGACAAACATGACCCATATATGTATACGTATGTGTGAGTGTGTGTAAATGCTAAGTGGATGTGCCTCAGAGGCACGACCAACAGTTTCCAGCGGAGAACAAAATGTTGAGGTGTGTTTAGCCAGTGATTTAGGAGAGCCTTCACTCTGACAAGTACGGGATTCTCAAAGCTGATTCCAGTATTCGAATCAAATGGTCTCAAGTAGGTTTACCAGCAATGCTGACTGAGTTTCTGACTGATGTGCAGATGTCATGTCAGCGTGCAAGGACGCTGAAGAGTGCAGACGGCATCTTGGAGCGCGCTTGTGCTTGATGTACACAAATGTAATGTGAGTGTAACTTCCGGTTCCCACGGCTGAACTGCATCTCGGGCACAACCCAAGAAGATCATGGAACTGATAAGCACCAAGAAGTTTCATGATTTAGATTTAGAAAATTTGTCAGGGTTCAAGTTGGATTAAAAGTGTCACGAGTTCCACTGTAATCTACACACAGAGACACGGATGGAGCGAGAAGACAAGACGAAGAAAGGCAAACAAGAAGAAAAGTTGCCTTTATCAAGGTAGAGAGTCCACAGTGGGAATTTCTCCTCTTCAAACATCTAATGTGCAATCTACAAATGCTTTTAGGCAGCAGAGATATTTCACTGCAAACACGTGTGTTTTCACACAAATGGCCAAATATATATTCTGTCTTTGCTTGCACATCTCCCTCCATGTTCCTGCACGGAACCCTCCCATGAATTCATGAGCAGAGCAAATATTTTGTGCTGCTGTGGCAGGCAGAATGCAGTTTCAGCGATGTGTGGCCTACTTGTAAATCCCACGCCATGTTTTTTTTAGGTGCAGATGGCAACAAATAAACACCTCAAACAGGCCGTTGCCAAATGATATTTTAATCATAATTATCAGAAGTTGAAAGAGGAGCCAGTTTTAAAATAGCAACAACTTGTTCGAATGCTTTGTGGGAAAAGTGACAAGCACGTCTTTTCGTATCCGTGCAGTGAAAACATGCAAACCTGTAGAACCAGAACCAGGCGACAGCGGGCTCGTTGCTGGCCACAGTCTGTCCGAGGCCGCTCACAACATTGCTGTGTTAATAACAAAAGATTTTCTGTGCTCACACATCCATGGCACCCGGCTGGATTTGCTTGACAATATGGTGGACTGATTTATTTGTTTCTGCAGCAGCAAGAGCTCAAAGTGAATTTCTGTTGTCGTGGGCATACAGAAAATATGGAGGCACAAGCGTAGTTTGATGACAACACTTTACCCCCAAGCCTTTCATTTGGTTTTTCCACGACTGGAATTATTTCCTCTGCAGGCGGCCTTCAGGTACGAGTTTAGAAGTGAATATAAACCTCCACTTTAAAGGCATTTCAGGTGCAGTTGTCTCAAGGACTTTGGCAAATCTCATACGTGCTCTCATGTACAATTGGAAATATAAACATCATCCCACAGATTACCAACACACACTCATACGCATGTAAAAACATTTTGGAAATAACATTTATCACTGTTGTTTGTGGAATAACACTGATCCAGCTTGCAGCTAAATCACATACACCAAATCTTCTAAAACCCTGAAAAATTCTTCAAAGCAGCCAAAGAAAAATAGGATTAGAGTCCATCTCTGACATAAGCTTATTGCTCATATAGCAACAGGTCGCTCATTTGAGGGAAGCGCAGATTCTTAATGTAGCATAAATACTTTAATAGAACAATATAGTCTAAGAATATCTTTATGGACGGCGAAAAGATTAGCAGTGTGAGGTAACAGGTCACTGCTTGGCGTGGGGAATAAGCTTACACACTGGACACTTTTGGTTTAGGAAAAAAAAAAAGGGTAATATAAAGACAGGAAATAGTGCATGCTCCACATGCATCCAAGCACATTCAGCCAAAAAATGTGCTTGCACACTCACACCTGGTTATTGCTGTACTTTTCACCGTGGGCCCTTTAGGTTAACTTATGTGCATCTACACTCTCTCAAACAGCAGCATATATCCTGAGCTCGCTGATGCACTTATTTGGTCTGACAATAGCACATTTATACATCTACCTTTTAGTCATTTCTGTGTGACGTCAGCAGGATTAAGAGAAGCTGCTGTAAAGCTGCAAAGACTCGTCCCACATTCAGTCAGCCATAACCAACTATATGACATGTTTCCAAACACTGACATCTTTTTAAGCACCTCGTCCGCTCTTTGTTTGTGGATGTGTCTCTTTGTAGAGAGGAAGCATGCCATGCGGAAACAACATTGATGTAATGAAGAATCTTTGCATTCACTTGTTTGTTTAGATGCAGTTAACGGTCATGATGTAAACCCCTGAGCAAAGATTGTCAGCTTGAGCATGCTCACACGCTGATGCATGGATTGTGCCCTGCGGAAGTGGAGGAAAGAAAAAAGATGGAGAAGGTGAATTCAGACTGCTTTGCTGTTGTAACCATAGGAAAACATCTGATCGGTTATTTTAAACTGTGACTATAAGCCTTTATCTTTGATTACTTTACCCTGCGAGGTTGAACCATATCAATCCCTTCCGCACCCAACAATCCCAGCATCCTGAGCCAGATATCGACTAATGGATTGTGAGTCGTTGAGCCATCATAGTGGAATCCAAACACACAACTAAATCTGGGATTCTGAAGGTGGATTTATTCCTAAAATCAGATTTTAACCATGTTTGACCTCGATTTGGATAGCATATCACCATGTTCACCCGGCGATGTGAAAACCATGTCTGTGTCACGATGGGTGTTAAAATCTGATTTGTCTGGTTGCTCATGTTTAAATCCAGCCTGGAGCAGTTATGGACTTCCCACTCTGCTCACCTCAATTTCCAATTACAAGACTCCTACCAGCGCTAATACCACCACAGAGAAGAGCAGGCAAAGAGCGAGACGGTCAGGGAGACGACGTGCGAACACGTTCGGATGTGAAGGTGGCGGAGATGGAATCACTGTTGTGTTTGTTTGTGCGCAGCACATGAAGGATGAATGCGTCTGCATAGTTGTGTTTTTGCATGATTTGGTGCGCTTTGATGCATCCAAACACAAATCTTACTTTTTCAGAAATGTAAATGTGGTGAGGATATTCATTTTAATTGTTTCTATTCTTGTCGAATGTACATCGAACGTCAAAATGTTATGTTCAGGTTATTTGTTTGGGATCACACACACACCACACACACACACAGATTTAATTTGCTGCAGTATTACATTTGCTTCCACTCTCTCTTTCTCCATTTTGGTGGCTTTGTCTTTTCAGTCAACTTCTGCACTTTTCCCTCCTTTAGTGAAACATCAGCTTTGTTGTTTAATTACCAACCGGACACTAATTCCTACCAGAAACTTTTACGTCTGTCTCACATACACTCATAACTTCTGTTGCTTGTCCTCATTGGGTTCATGCATATTCATGTTACATCTCGCAGCGGATTATCAATGTTTACTGCATTTCCAAAACTTTCTTTCTGTCTTGTCTCACCAAACAAAGCTCTCTCTCTCTCTCTCTCTCTCTCTCTCTCTCACACACACACACACACACACACACACAGAAAGAGAGAGAGAGATATTTCCTCTAATTTACATAGAATGTAAGCATTTCCATTTGCTTGGCCTGGTATGGATTTTCATAATATATTAGAAATATTTCTTCTCTGCAGCTTATTTTCCAAACTCCCATGAAACAAATTAAACAGGAACGAGCACACAAGCTCTCTAGAAAGAGTCGATGCACTCTTCTGTCTTCTGTTTCTCTGAGGCGACTTTGACCTCTGTTCCCCCTGCTGAGCAGGATGTTCCAGATCACATTGTATGATTGCAGCCAGATCTTTTTGGATCCTCTTGGGTACTCCAGATAATGTAAGGAGGACCGGGGACTGGTGGTAATAGAGTGGCACCCGACCCGGACCCAAATGATGATGCAGAACTGGAAGAGAAATGGGTGTTTAACCTCCTCTGCATGCATCACTATGCACGCTGTGAGCAGCTGTCAACAATGACCATTGTGTATGTGTTAGCCTAAGCTCCTTATGTCTGCCTAGAGGACTCAAGTGTGTCTGCTTTTGTGACACATTTTCAGAAACAATAGGTGAGGCATCTAGAGCCCAGTAGCCACTGCAGACCTTCCCGTATGCAAACTAATAATACTTCCATGAAACATGACTTTCTAATCAGAGTCATTCATGATTCGAACCGTGACATGGAAACATTTGACGAACCACAGCTTGAACGATTCAAACATCCTCCTCATCATTTATCTGCCTAACAAATACAATGAAGAGATTGATCACAAATCTATGGCCCAGAAAACCACCAACAAGTATCGATACAAATTAAATATTTGTTTGTTTGTTTCGTTGTTCGGAATGATAACTTGCCTGTTTTACAAGTTAATTACATTCATCTGGGCGTTTTCATGTTCTCATATAATCCTGATCGAGACAAACACAGAAGGTAGCACAAGGGACAGTAATCAGTTAATAAACATTAATGATATCATCAGTGTGTAATACATTGTTTCTTGGTGTCACTAGACATCGATAACTTTGTTCATTAGTGTGTTCTGTGAAATTGTGTCCATGGAGATTATGGTGCCTCCTTCTGCTAATATAGGATGAAGCCCACACTCCAAGACGCTCCAATATTACTGGATGACTCATTTGCTATTTTGGTCTCAGCAGTGTTATTTTGTGTGTTTGTGTGACTGTCTGTGTGTGTGTGTGTGTGTGTGTGTGTGTGTGTGCCTTGTTTAGCTGCGTTTTTGGGGTCTAAAATCTGAGAGCTTGCTGTATTTGTGGGCTCTGACATACTTGCATGACCAATGTGCTGGACGCCTGACACACGCAGGAGAAGAAAATAACCTCTTGGTACCTAGTTTGCTACGATAGCTGACACATAGCATTTACAACGCATTGAGGAAGATTCCATCAGTTTACACACTGGGAGACGTGATCTGATGCTTTATGAATAAAATTGTATGTTGAAGATCTTCACCATCATTAACTGTCATGCTCTTCAATGCACCTTGTTATTTTTCAAGACACCCAGAATACATCAGAGGAAAAAGTAGCACCTCCCTGTAAGTGCATCCATCCATCCATCCATCCATCCATCCATCCATCCATCCATCCATTTTCTACAGCTTGTCCTGTTAAGGGTGGCGGGGTTGGGGGGGGGGGGTGGAGCCTATCCCAGCAGCCTTTGTGTGAGAGGTGGGGTTCACCCTGGACGGGTCACCAGTCCATGGCAGGGCATATAGACAGACAACCATTGGCTCTCCCAGTCACACCTATGGTCAATTTAGAGTATCAATCAGCCTCGTCCCCTCTTGATGTCTTTGGACTGTGGGAGGAAGCTGGAGTACCAGAGAGAACCCACACAGGCACAGGGAGAACATGCAGACTCCGCCCAGAAAGACCCCGTGCTCCAGCCGGGACTCGAACCCAGGACCTTCTTGCTATGAGGCGACAGTGAAGACCACTGCACGGTAAGTTTAGCCATTCTTTCTTTCTTTTTTGTTTATTCAATGCTTGATAACTGATAAAAATGCATTTTTATGAAATAAGTGATATACGACCACAACATTGATATGATTACTTTGATTGCTTACCATAAAAAAATAAACAACAGCAAGCCAGTGCATCCATCCTCTTCTGCCCGACTGAGGTGCTTCCATGTCAGCTTGATGTAGCGCCACAGAAAATATATTAGATGTTCAGGTCGGTTGATCAGCTGACAAACTCCCTCAACTGAAGTCTTTGTGTGTGTGTGTGTGGGCGGGAGAGGCCTCCAGGAAGTGACCACTCCCACCATGACAGAGGTTTCATCCTTGGATAAAAGTGATGACTCAGAACAGTTTTCTATTGATTTGCAGTGACCCTTCCATCTCAGGGGACAAGTGGATCCAAACTGTGCCAGACCCTGAAGTGACTAGGATATGGTGAAGAATGACTCATCTGACCAGTTCACTTTGTTCCACATCTCTACAGACCTCTGGGTCTGTGGTTGTCACACATCTGTCTAATGAGGGGCAGACACCGCAGCGCCTCAAAAATATTCTCCTCTCCGTCATCATGGCTGACACCCGGATCAAGTCCTGCGTGACACTGTCTGTCACCTGAGGAAGAGTTGCTTTTCTGTTTTTCCTCACATAATGCCCTGCTGCACAAGTGTCTGCGTTGTCAAATGTACGCTGTCGATTTTATTTCCTGATTCGTTCCCAAAGATCTAAATGCAGATGACACTTCAGTCGCTGTGCTGCAGCACGAGCTGAGCAGTCTCTCTGAAGCTTACTCCATCTTTGCCCCAACAGTGAACCCTCTTTCAAAGTCAGTTAGATCTTTTCCTCTCAGCATCCTCAAATCCAAAAGTCAACATCAACTGGGACTGCTCACGATTTTCATGCTGCTAAGTTTGGACATTAATGGACTAATTGCATCTGCCAAAATGAGTTCATGTCTGCACTGTAACTTGATAACTGTTTCATGAAATCCTATGAAGCTTTGATTTCAATATGTTCGAAGCTTGACCTCTGTTGTTCTGCTCCCTGGTGCTAACTTCCTGTGGCAGCCATATTGGATTATTGATTTCCACACATCTAAATGTCTCTTAAATGATTGAATTCATTCGTTTTGGTTGTCCAACACAACCCTTTATATGGATAATATATGCAACTATTCAGTGCTCTCCATTAGAATACATAACAATATTATAATGTTATTATTATACCCTTAATAAAAGGAACTTGGGAAGAACTACATCAGAGAACAATGACCTGCAAATCTACTGCTGACCATAAAAGTGGCGAAGGTTCTAGTTGTCGTTATACGTGTTAGTTCCCTACAGTTCGTTCTCGTCCTCCTGCGGCTACATCTTGGTTGCTCCAGCCTACACCAGCGAGAGGAAGTTGCTGCCCTGCTAATTTCTCATGCTCATGTCTTGTTTTGCCTGCTGTCTCACTGCTGTCCACCAAAATATTGCACGTTGGTCTTTGCCTCCGGCAACAAATTCTTCTCAGTTAAGGAGCTTTGTCAAGGATTGTGACTGTGTTAGAACAAAAATCCCTGCCGCTGCCATACTATGATTAAGAGCAAACAGTTTGTGATACACAACTTTATTCATTAAATTGGCCATGTAAACTCGGGGAACCAGTGTTTTCCTACGCACTCAGATCCAAGCATCCTTTATCAATATTATGGCATCATGAACCCCCTGAGCATACAACCTTTGCTTGATTTCTTTAATTATTCAGCCTCTGATCCATGTAATTGTTTTAATAAACATAAGAAAAAGAAAAAGACAATCAACCATAAGCCAAAGGAGCAAGAGTGCAGTTTATGGTGCTGCCTGTGACATGGTTCTGCAGGTGAACTCAAGGCCATTGCTGCCACATGTGGTCCTGTAAGAGGACTTCTGTTTGCTGTGGGTGCACCAAGCCTGCAAAGCTTGGGTGGAGGGACCATCTTCCAGTGCAACTGTGCTTTCATGAAGTTCCTCCAGTGGCTTTAGTGTTGTATAAATGCTAAACCCAAAACAAGTTTCAATTCATTTGAAAGCCTGATTCTTAGTTTGTCTCATCCTACCTGGAAAACAATACAACCACTCTTATTTATCGTTGCGTACCGCCCTCCTGGTCCTTACTCTGAATTCTTATCTGAATTCTCAGAGTTTATATCAGTTTAGTTCTCAAATCAGATGAAGTCATTATTGTAGGTGACTTCAATATTCATGTGGATGTTGATAACGACAGTCTGGGTGCTGCATTTCTCTCTCTTCTTGACACAACTGGTGTCCATCAGTCTGTTCATGAACCGACTCACCGCCACAACCACACCCTCGACCTCGTCCTAACATATGGAATTGAAGTTGAACATCTGGTTGTATTTCCACAGAACACGCTCTTATCAGACCATCAATTAATCACTTTTGAATTCATTCTAATCAGCTACACTCCACTCAGGAAAACAGTGGTTTCCAGATGTTTGTCTGATCAGGCTGTAGCTGGAGCTGTAGTGGCGCTTAATTCAGTGTCATGTCCCATTGTTACAGAGGACACTGTTGTCAACCTTAGTCCCTCCCAAATTGATAATTTTATTGATAGTGCAACAGGCATCTTAGGATCAACTTTGGACTCATTTGCCCCACTAAAAACTAAATCTATAAATCCAAGGAAACAAGCACCTTGGTACAATTCAGAAACCAGACAGCTTCAACAAAAAACCCAGAAGTTACAGAGAAGATGGCGCTCCTCCAAACTGGAGGAGTCTCATATAATCTGGCAAGACAGCCTTAAAAGTTATAAGAAAGCCCTTCGTATAGCGAGAGCAGCCTACTAGTCAGCACTAATAGAGGAACACAAGAACAACCCCAGGTTCCTCTTCAGGACTGTAGCCAGACTGACAGAGAGCCACAGCTCTACTGAACCAAGCATTCCTGTTTCCCTGAGCAGCAAAGATTTCATGGACTTCTTTGATGACAAAATTGTCCTTATTAGAGAGAAAAGTCACCTCCTCCTGCCATCAGCTGACAACATGGCACCTATAGCCTCAGAAGCCTTAGAGGCTGCTGGAGGACCAGACGTACACTTTGACAGTTTTTCTATCGTTAGCCTTGATGAGCTCAGTTCAATCATTTCCTCCTCTCAATCATCCACCTGTCTTGTAGACCCCATCCCAACCAAGCTACTTAAGGAATCTCTACCCCTCGTTAGCACCTCCCTCTTAGATATGATCAATGTGTTGCTATTATCTGGTTACGTCCCACAGTCCTTTAAAGTGGCAGTAATTAGACCCCTTCTCAAAAAAGCAACCCTGGATCCAGAAGTTTTGGCCAACTACAGACCAATATCAAATCTTCCATTTCTCTCCAAAATTCTGGAGAAAGCAGTTGCTAAACAGCTGTGTGACTTCTCCACAGCAACAGCCTATTAGAGGATTTCCAGTCAGGGTTCAGGATCCATCATAGCACAGAAACAGCACTAGTCAGAGTTACCAGTGACCTCCTACTAGCATCAGATGAGGGACTGGTCTCTGTGCTGGTCTGATTAGATCTTAGTGCAGCTTTTGATACCATTGACAACCATATCCTTCTATGGAGACTGGAACATGTCATTGGCATAAAAGGAACTGCACTTAACTGGTTCAGGTCATATTTACGAGGTCCATCTCACTTCATACAAACTAATGATAAACCCTCGGAAACCACTGCAGTCACGTATGGTGTTCCACAAGGCTCTGTGCTTGGACCAATCCTCTTCACCCTTTATCTGCTTCCTCTCGGTCACATTATTAGGAAACACTCAATTAATTTTGACTGCTATGCTGACAACACACAGCTGTACTTATCAATGCATCCACATGAAACAAATCAGCTGACTAAACTGGAGGCCTGTCTCAAGGAGATAAAAACTTGGATGACCCTTAATTTCCTTTAATTAAACTCCGATAAAACTGAAGTCATTGTCCTGGGCCCAAAACATCTTAGAGACACCCTATCAAATGAGACAGGTACCCTGGAAGGAATTACCTTGGCCCCCAGCACCACAGTAAGGAACCTAGGAGTACTCTTTGATCAGGATCTGTCCTTTAATGCCCACATTAAGCAAATTTCTAGGACTGCTTTCTTTCATTTACGTAACATCGCTAAGATCAGACACATCCTGTCTCAAAAGGATGCAGAAAAACTAGTCCGTGCCTTTGTCACCTCCAGGCTGGATTACTGCAGTTACCTCCTATCAGGCTGCACCAGTAGGTCCCCAAAGACTCTCCAGCTGGTCCAAAACGCTGCTGCCCGCATGTTGACGAGAACTAGTAGAAGAGACCATGTCTCTCCTGTACTGGCTTCTCTGCATGGCTCCCTATCAAATTCAGAATAGAATTCAAAATTCTCCTTCTAACATACAAAGTCCTCAACAGTCAGGCACCTTCATATTTGACAGAGCTCATAGTCCCCTATTATCCAGCTCGAACCCTTTGCTCCCAGGATGCGGGGTTACTGCTGGTCCAAAGAATTTCTAAAAGTGGAATGGGAGCCAGAGCCTTCAGCTATCAGGCTCCCCTCCTGTGGAACCGTCTCCCAGTTTTGGTCCGGGATGCAGGCACCCTCTCGACCTTTAAGAGCAGACTTAAGACCTTCCTTTTTTATCAGGCTTATAGTTGGGCTGCTTAGGCTGGCCCTTAGATATGCTGTTATAGGCTTAGGCTGCTGGGGCATCTCCCATGGTGCACTGGGCTTCTCTCTACTCCTCTCTGTCCTCCTATATTTGTCATACATAAATCATACTCATACATATTACTAACTCCTCTTCTTCTCCGGAGCCTTCAGGCTCCCCTCATCCCAGATCCCGGGTGCTGCTGGAGGAGGCTGCAGACCTGAAGAGGCTCAAGCTGCCACCCGTAGCACCACCTGCTCACGTCCCCGTCTGTCCATCAGTCTCTTCCTTTTCTCTCTCTCTTTACCTCTGTCCCACTCTTTCCTCTGTATATCTGACTTCCTCCATTATCTTTCTTTGTCTCTTCCCTGCTCTCCTGCTCTCTTTCCCCCCAAACCGGTCAAAGCAGAAGGCCGTCCCCATTGAGCCTGGGTCTGCTCGACGTTCCTGCCTGTTAAAAGGAAGGTTTCGTCGCCGCTGTTGCAGGATGTGCTTGCTGATGGAGAATTGTTGGGTGTAAAATCATCGAAGGAGTGTGGAACTGGACCTGCTCTACTTGTAAAGTGTCATGAGATAACTTTTGTTGTGATTTGGCGCTATACAGATAAAATTGACTTGACTTGACTATAAAATGAAGGGGGGAAAAAAGTCTAAATGACTCAAATGTACATGTTTATCCAGCATATAGTCCATCAATAGTTAATCTACATTATAATGTATGTCTGAAAGTTGTACAGGCTTCCAGCAGTAGGATACTGCTCTGAGTGAGTGTTTGCTGTGATAGAGTCAGGTTGTCACATGCTGCAACAGTAGTTGCTACTCCATCCATCAGAGCTCCCCTGAGGCTCCACCCAGATTTCCTGGCTCTTAACAACTGTCAAGAGGGCGTTGGGCAGTGAACTCCAAGTTTTTGTGAAAGCTTTAATGCATCTCTTCATATAAAGTATGAGCTGATTGCAAGGATATTTTTGTGTGTGTATGGATTCTGCTAAAGATGAACACGACCTGGTAAAGACGTTTATTTCTTTCCCCCTCATAATAATTGTATATTTCATCTCAATGAGTTGGCTCAGTGCAGAGATAGTCCACAGCACAGCATGACTCGTATCAGCTGATCCAAGGTCTTCAATTAATCCCACACTCCATTGCGCTCGAGAGGGAATGATGCCTGAATGATCTGAACTGAGATCGGCACATCATAGCACCTGTGTGTGTGTTTGTGTGTGTGTGTGCACAGCCCTTTATAAACATAGTAGTGTGATTACATAGGATATTGTAACACAACCTGTATTTCACTTCTCTCTCACACCTGATGGGTGTAAAACAGTCCAGTGGATGTTGCTGTTGTTGGACAGTTGAAGTGACAGCGGAGATTATTGTTAAAAGGACAATGCAGCAGAGGAACCGCGTGGATAAACGCAGGAGTTTCGGGAGTGTTGAGTTGGTTAATTAAACAAGTAACCTAAATTAGCATAATACTCTGACTGAAATGTCACCGACATGCCTGTGAAATTCCAGCGACCCCTCTAATCTGGACATGTGACGTTTGTTTACGTCTGTGCACAATATTTGGTGCGCTTGGCACAATGAATATGTGAAAGCACTGGAGTAGCCACAAAAGCGACCTTGGTGTGTAATTCTGTTATTTCCCTGCAGTTTGCTATGTTATGTATATCATAGCAAACTGCAGGGAAATAAAGGGGTAATAATCTGGGCTGGAGACAGTTTTCATCTGGTTCAACAGTCCTTTCTTCCGCTATCAAAACTGTCCTGAGTTGAACTCTGACGAGCCGTCATGAGTCCAGCACCTCCAGCACGCACTTTTCCTCACTTTTCGTGCTTTCAAAAGAGAGTTTGTTACCACGGATAACCACAGTTACTTCAATCATGTCATGCTACATGATACTTGTCATACGTGTAAAAGTCAGTCTTTTTTTATCAGATATGAACCTGAAATTCTTATCCCCACTTTGAGTATGTTCCACATTCATTACTCTGTGTTCCTGCTTCTCTCACTATAAACTCTCCAAGCCAGTTCAGAATGCAACAGCGAGAATAACTGCAGTAAAATAGAAGTCCACACGGCACCTTAACACTGATCTTAAAAAAGTATATTTGCTTCAAAAATGATTGGGTTTGAAAGGATAACACCCCCCAAACTCAAGTTCAAAGAAGACATGTAATACAAAGCAGTACAATGCATGTTTTGTCAAATGAACCTTGAAGTAGTGTGTTACTTTTTGTACGAATGTGTGCACGTTTGTAGCTGCTTCTTTGATAGCGAGAGCAGATGAGGTAGCCATTCGCTTTGACATATGATAATAACAAAAAGGCAATCTTTTCTTAAAACCATCCCTACTGTACCTCTGTTACCATGGTAACTGCTTCCAGATCTAGGATAGTCCTTACTCTTGCTTTGTCACCATACCCCCACCCCCCTTTCAACTGAATAATCTCTATTTCCCTCCTTCTTCAACTGGTACTCAGTGTCTTGTCACTAATAACTCTTACTCTGTGTGTGTGTGTGTGTGTGTGTGTGTGTGTGTGTGTGTGTGTGTGTGTGTGTGTGTGTGCGCGCATGTGTGTTTGTGTGTAAGTGTGGTGTGGGCATCCCTCCATTTACTCAGTTCAATGTCAGTAAAAATCTAGGATCACCATTATGACATAGAGCTGTACACACACACACACACACACACACACACACACACATTTGTGCACACACTCATCCAGAGGAGCACTCCGAGAAACTTCTACTTGAGGTGATGTAGTGTCTTGTAGTTTCCATGGTAACATGTAGCAAATCAAGAAGGAGGGCTAACGTAGCAAAAGAGAACACTGCCCCCCCACGATAAGAGGAGGAAAACTGAAGGACAGACAGAGAGAGAAAGAAAGTCAAATACACTGCTTTAACTCAGGGACTGACAGAGTCAGCAATCAGCCCTCAACCATGACTCTTTAAATCAGAACAGTTATGAGCCACCATTGTGTGTACTTGGATGTTCAGTACAGAGTCGTCCATGTTTTAAAGCCGGCAGGGTCACTGGTGAACGCCGGTTACTTTGTGTAAAAATCCCCTCGTCTCAACAGTGGTTGTGTACCTTGAACGACTTCTCTGATATTTGTCTTTCTCCTGCTGACACAGATGCAGCATCGTAAACTACACCTGAAATTCTCTTTGCAAGCAATTGTGTTTGAAACAATAGCCCAGCATCGGTCAGGCCGCGTGTGTGCAAGAGGGAATCTGTGTTGATGAACGATGTAGCAGAGGCACTCAAAGACGAACCTTAAAGGGCCACAGAGACTGTTTTCAATGAGTCCTAGGTCCATTTATTGAGGTCGGTCAGGCCACGTGTGATAACATATTCAAAACAAAATGCCCTTTTCATTCGAAACAACATCAAAAATACAAACTAAAATAAAATGTCACTCCCATTTGGACATAAATTAAATAAATAATTGAATAAAACAAAACATGACCCCTGTCATGAGTCCAAAGCAAATACGTCAGGAAGGGGTTGAGAACACTTTTCATTTTTAAAAACAAACGCATTGAACCACGAGGAAGAAGTAAAAATGTATTTCTGTCCTACGGTGAATCAAACATCTCAGAACCCAACATCGATGCTCAAATCAAAACAAATGGCCCTTTCAGTTTAACAAAGTGATTAAAATGTAGAAATAAAAAAGCTCCAGAAATGAAAGTTAAAGTTAAAAAGTTGCGCTCGCAGCAGTGAACTCTGAGTGACCCAGTAACAGGCTGTCTGTGTAACGTTGCCACGGAGACAAGTCCCAGCCAGTATATTGTGTCCCGGGTGGTGGCGGTGCGAGTAAAGCGCAATTGTGGTCACTTGTACATCACCGGTGTACCTGTCTGTTTGTGCTGCGGCTGAGAGGGCAGGGTGGAATATAAACACGCCGTTTCATTATCAGATATTTTGTTCTGATTATTATGAGCTTCGTAACTCCAAAAACGAATGCCGGCTATGTCAAAATGTAAAGCTTTTAGTGTTTCCAGTCAGAGTCTCCAAAAAAATAAAGTCAGCAACACTTCAGAGTAACACCCGTTAAAAACAACAACAACAACAACAACAAAAAACCAAAACAGCAAAGAAAGCGCTTTTCAAAAGGTGTGACAAATGGATGATGTTGTTCTTGAGAGAGCATATGGTTTGTTCATGTAAGACTCGACCCGTTAGTGACCCGGGAGAGGGTGTTAAACAGTCCTCCCTCTCGCTCTCTCTTCCTTCTCTCTGTAGCAAAAATCTGAAATACATGCTGAGAGGCTGTAATGTGGACAAGAAGTTCTCATATTTACAGGATGCTGGTCCATGCATTCTAGAACGGAACCTTTGTATTTGCAGTGGTAGGCAGGATGACATCATACATCTGTCTGGAACAAATAACTATTATAAAATATATGATTGAAATCACTCATTTTGCTGGAAAAATAATTGTATAACTTGATGTCTGAGTAGGCACAGAATGACCCAGAACTGTGAATCAGGTTTTTTGCTCATCGCTGTTGGTGTTGTTGTGTGCAGAAAGTGAATTACTGGGCCAGATAACACTGATTACAGCATTAGCATTTGGCAATTGAGCTGCACATAAATAAACATTTGTTATTTCACCCGGTATTAGCAGCTAGCTGCTAGCTATCAGCCAACGCCCATGAGATGATCGTCTCGTGGCCACTGTCCGCCTGTACTGGACTGAACTGAACTGGAGACCTTTGATTATTAAAAAGAAAATGATTGACACATAATATCAAATGAACAAAACTGCATAATAAAAAATGGGTGGTTGAATAAAATTAAAGAAAGATGCAGGCTATAATCTAGAGGATGTCAAAAATCCACTCAGGCTAGTGTCCCTCCTGCCTGGGTGGGCTGGACGCACCTGAACATACACTCTGTGTCTTTAACACAGATGCATGTGCAATGTTGTGAGACCAGCTAACTGAAGTGGACATGAGAAAAGCAAAAGCTGTCGTAGCTAATTGAGACAAATGAAGCTGGCGGGGATCAAGGGATAAGCGGCTTGTTTCAATGTCATTCAACAAAAAGAGAGGGGAGCTCGGCGTGGAACCCGAGCCTGCAAAAAAACTGGATTCTACGACCCGCACACTGTGACTCAATGTCAGAGAGTCCTGCTGTTGCACTGCTGGTTGCTCGTCTATCCAGGCAATATTTCACTTTTATTACACCCCAAATGTTAATTCGGTGTAATGCAATTGTGAAGCCGCAGCAACAACATGGCTTCCAAGTAAGGCGACACATCATTGGTCCAAGGCCAGCCGAATGACCTGACTCCCTAACAAACAGCGTGACATCATTGCTTAAAAAAAATAGAAGACATTCTTATATTAATGCTCTGGTTACGGTGTGGTTAAGGTGCCCACAATTCATTATTTTGCCTTTTGTTTCTTTGAAAGGGGATAATTTTCTCCTTGACAACATGATTGGCCTTGTAATACCACTTTGTTCCCCGAGAGGCACCGGTGAGTCACTTTGGCATTTTGAATCAATGACCACGGAGGTCTGCCTGGTTCCGGAATATTGAGGAGAGACCAGAGTACCAGTGGTCTGTTCATTCTGTGCTTGGAGTCACTCAGCAAAAACACTCAAGCCTGATGATGGTCTGTACTGCAGCAGTGCAGCTGTCCAGATGTGTGTATGAACAAGACTCAACTCAGAGGTGTTGGAAACAAACAAAAAAAACAAAAAAAATGAAGTGAATTTTTATAATTGGCCACAACTAGAAACGTCATTTCAAGGAGAAGTAAAATGTCCGACTCATGCTTTGTTGTGTTAACCTGTTGACCTCCTAGAGGTGATCCAAGGAGCAAAATGAACCAAGGGAAATGTTCCCTATCGGGACCATCAAGTTAGAATTATGGTTAGTAAGATAATTAGTTATACAGTAACATATTAAGGGGGGGGGGGGGCAGGAAACTCTGACTTTAAAGAGACAAGGAAAACATGACAGCGCAAGCAGGGCAGGACATAATAGTCATTAAGTCCACTGATTGCTCCTCAGCCTTAATCTCCTTAATTGCGCTGCTTTTAGAGGTGGCTTATAAACGAGACAACCGGCAACACAATAACTAATGCATTTGACTCTATTGGTCAATAGCCATATGTTAGGCTGATGTCAGTGTGAGACTCTAATTAGGCTACAACACTGTCCCAATTGACAATCCATAACTATAGAATCTATCATGCAGTGGAGTGTGCAGAGGAGGGAAAATGGCGTGAGGTGGATCTGAGATTAAAAAAGCAAGTGAGTCATGACGGTACCGTTTTATACGTTGTGTTTTTATGTTGGTTTGATTTGTCTCATTGTAATGCACAAGTGTGTGTTTTGTGAGTCTTCAGTATCTCAATTCTTCCCTGCCTTCGTCTCCCCGTCTGCCTCTTTCTCTCTGGGCCCTTAATGTACCAGAACAGATGTGATAAGAGCTTCTGTTACATTAGGTGAGGAATGACTTCTGTCTGAGGAGATGGTACCACTATTCATAGACGGCTTTAAATAAACTTGACATAGAGAAACAGAGAAAAGAAAATGCATTTTGTGTGTGTGTGAGACACTGTTTGCCTCCACTTTGTTGTGTAAATATGTGTTCGTTAACAGATGGTAAGAAATGCTGCTTCCTTAACATGTGTGCTGTTGCATGACTGACAGCAGGTGAACATATCTGTTTTTTATGTAAATATAAGCTTGTAATTGTGTGTGTGTGTGTGTGTGTGTGTGTGTGTGAGCGTGTGTGATTGCGCACGCATGTGCTCGTTTATTAGTTTCCATAGTCACCCACTCCTTTTTAAAAATAGCAGCCTCTTGGCTGTGGCTGTCAGCAGCAATGAGAAAATAAGGAGTTCCTCTCTGGAGGTAGCAGCCTTCATGATACAATGAGGATAAGGCGGCAAAGGACTGCATTAAATGAATGTAGCAACTGCTAGAGGCTAGCTAGGTTTTTACATCTTAACATCCTTTGCTTCTGTTTGTTCTGGAGTGACCACATTCAGGAGACACGCACACGCACACACAGACTAAAAACAGTAAGTGTTCCCAATATTGATGCACAGAGCAGCCATTTTGAATTGTGATCTCGAGGTTTGTCGGGTATGTGATGACTCTCTGAGTAGGAAGTCTGACCCAAAGAGGAGTTCCAGTTGAAACTTCCAATTGGGAAATCAGAAATTCAGAGCTCAACTTGAACACCCCATTATGGGGTGCTCTTTACCCCTCTGCATGTTAAATTCTGAATCCCAAGGTGATACTCTAAGCCATTTTTGCACTATTTTTTTGTTGTTCTGAAGAGGGGAAAGGAAGGATGAAACATATACACAATAAAACACAAGTAAAAAACCAAAGTACGATGAGTGTTAAGAGTGGCACCTCCAAGTTGGTGTTGCTCAGCAGCAGAACAGAGCGTGGCTTTACACTGTAGTTCATTATTTCAGGCTGTACCACCTTCACATTTCATGTTTCTGAGAGGATTTCCTCCACCAGCACCCCCTGGGTGACAGCATTCAAAGCCTGAGGGTCTTTCACTCACAGTCCTCATTCAGGTTTGTTTTTTTTTTTTTCCATTATTTTCATCTCTTCCTCTTCATGTCCCAGACACACTCACACACATGTTCACACCACAGTTACACTCACAATGTCACCCCCTCCCCCCATCATCTCATGCATCATTAAGTAAAACTCACCCAGAGACCACATTCCACTGGGGAAGGAAGCTTAAAATAATACCAGAGCAGGACCCTGGCTAGTGGCAACATCCATGTTAGATTTGTAGAGCACCTGCAACAGAAAAAGTCACATTCATCACTGTGCCAATTCAAGGAAAGCCGAAGGCAGTCGACTGTGTGGAGCATGGCTGCCTGCCACGGTGCCAGCAGATAGCAAACTAAGGGTCATCATTGTCTTTCTCTTGGCAATTAGCTAATTAGGCTAGCTAATTAGCTCAAGTGCTACTCCAGTAAATCCATTGTGTTTAAGGGTAAGAAGTGTAATGGCTGTCAGCAATATGAGAAAAGGCACCACAATCGGTTTGTTTACTGCCACTGACAAGGTGATAAAGGGAGAACACTCTCTCACCATCACATGGCCTTAGAAGGACAGTTTCCTCATATCATGTCAACAAAGAATGATATTTTGACATCAGAATTATGATCATTTTTAACCCAATAAACCAAAGACACAGTATACACTGACTTTACCTTCAAGTTTGTCTACTCTGGGTTGTGTCAGATTTGTGTCTCTGTATCGTGTAACAACTGCTTCTGGCACAGTTCAAAAGTCCTTCCTAACTGGGAGGGAATTCAAGAGTAGTGATTTGATGGTTATTAATCAAATTAAGGAATAACTGTTATTTTAAAACACAAACCAGCAACAGAGAAATGGCCGCAGGGTAAACCACGGGGCAACATTTCAAAGAGCATCCACTCAATGTGTCTGGTTTTTACAGGGTCGTGTACATACAGTACCACTGGCTTTATGAGCAGTCAGAGGAGCAAAATGGGTAACTGAATACAAATGACAGAACAATGTAGATGGAAGTACTGCATGGTCTACATGGATGGAGGATTTGTGTCTTCTCTTCGTAGCCAACAGCCAGCTTTTTGCATTCTTTTTTTCCCCTCCATCTCTACAGCTCAAGCCCATTTCAGGAAACCTGGCATGACACAATTCTTTGGAAAGTATTGTTCAACCTTCAGAATGTAGCCCTCCTGATAAGGATTAAGCATATATCATCAAAGGAGGGGAAATGTGTCAGCGTATAACCTCAGATTGGTAGATATCTCCAGTAGTTAAATCACGACAAGATGCGGCGTCACATGCCAAGATATGACCTCACGCTTAGAGGAGCCAAGACTCTGTCAGAAAATACTACACGTATGGAAGTTTTCATGGATTATTTTCACCCAAAAGTGCAGCATAACACGAGACAATGGATATTTATTTCACTGCCAGTATGATTGTTACGTTTCATTATGTTACAGTCTTGGAGTACTCATGTCCCTGGATGCACATGTGCAACTTAAACTGTATAACCCAACCAACCAGCCAGCTTAACTAACTTAACCAGTAGTTAAATACTATGAGTCTCATCATCCGAACATGCTTTATTGAGGGCAAACATGGTCCATTAGATGCAGATGTAGTCTAACAGACGCCAAAGGTACATTTTTAATCTCCTGTTATATCTGTGCACATGTTCATATTTCCTCTTGAACTGACAGGAAGCCTTCTCAAAGCTGCCCTCTTGTCAGTCCTCTCCCATAAATCTGCCCATGTTGCACTGGCTGTTACCTCTCCACACTGTTGTCCCCACCCTGACCTCCTCTTCCTTTCTTCTGCTTCTTCTTCTTCTTCTTCTTCTTCCTCTCCTCTACTCCATCCTTGCTCTTCATCTCCCCTCCCTTCTTCCCACTCTCTCTCCATCATCCTCACCCCTCATTCAGAGCAGAAGTAGTACCAGTCAAATTGATTTTGCCTCTGTGCTGAGGAGCCCCATCAAGTCAAAGATTGGGTTTCCCGCTTACCCTCTCCCTCTGGCCCTCTCTATTTCTTTCTGTCTCTGTCACTGTTACTTCCACTTTTCTTTCTCATCATAGTGTTCTCTCTTCTGTCTCTCATCTGTCCTCCTCTCCCCTTTGCTGTCTTTCTCACACCGATTCATTCTGTCCTTTTGCCTATATACCCACAGCTATTTGTCAGCCACAGGTGAGCAAGTGCAGAGAAAACAAGTGCTGCTTCATGATACCGATAATACAGCCTCTTACAGTGGATGATTGCGCTGGAGTGTGTGTGAGAGGAGAAGGCGGAAGAAAATATATGTTTCTGAATGATGTGCATCCGTGTGCACATCCTTTAATTTGTGGCCCTGCAGTTTTGCAGATATGCACAAATGTGTGAGAATCAAGCGTCAAGTGATGGGTTTGCGTGTCATGTATTCATTTATCCAGAGGACACATTGCATATTAATTATCAATGACGCTTTCACCTGCCAGGTGGAAACTTTCCTAGGGTGATGTCTCTTCACTTTGGATAAGCTGCATTGACAAGTTGAACTCCTATAAGGTGTGTGTGTGTGTGTGTGTGTGTGTGTGTGTGTGTGTGTGTGTGTGTGTTAGAGAGAGATGACTTCTCTGCTCAGGGGACACGTGGATATTAAGACGGTTGTGCATCACCCCGTGAATGTTCAGTTCCATTATTTCTCATCAGCTCCCCTGAAGAGTTGCTTTGTTGAAACTGGGTTTCGTGATGGAGCTACATTTTGATTTTGGAACTGCTGTGAAACTGGAAGCAGATCTGATGACGTCACGTGACGCTGGTGGCGGTCTATGTCCTCTCCGTGCGCCCTCTGTAGTTTTTAATGCCAACATTTAAAAAATCCTCACTCTCGGCAAACATCTGTGAAGGGCAGTGGTGGTATGGTTGAGGCTAAAGAAAAGCTCTGGTTCCAGTTGATTCAAATGCAAACATCAGTGGTCTTTGATGAGATACACACTCTGCTTCAATGTATGTGTTTCATGTACTTCACTATACTGTGCTGATATTTCTCTCTGATGGGTGCTGGGTGTTTTTGGAGCCCAGTTGCTCAGCCTAGAATAGATTCCTTTGATTTTGTGCTTGTTCTTATGGTTTCCTTTGATAAATTCCATTAAAATGCTTCATAACTGACTCTTGGCAAAAGCTGGCACGACCAACCACACTTTACAAGGTGCCATTGGGTGTCAGTAGTGTGAACTGAATCATTATGCCATGAAAAATAACTGCAATATCTGGTAATTCCTGCCACCTAAAAAAAAGAGGGCTTTAGATTTATAAAATCATAAATTAATGCTAAAACTTTGAATACAAGTGCAAAAATATTCCAAAGAAGTTTTACAATTAGCTAATAAGTTGCTACACCAGATCAACCAAAATATTGCAGGCAGTTTCCTGAAGGCTTCAGTGACCTCCCTTTGTGTGTGAGTGACTGTGTGTGCGTGTGTGTGTGTGTGTGTGTGAGACTGTGAGTGTGTGGTGAGCATGCTCTGTCATGCGTAGCTTCCTAAAATAGTCAGTTTAGCAGATGTGATTCATAAACAGATCATAGCAGACGATCCGGTAAGATGAATGACTGTCCAGGAAAATAATCCTGGAGTGGACTAAGTGAAGAGATTGCTCGGGTCTCATCTCGTTGCCGCTCAGTTGTCTTCTGTGTGACTCATGTTTCTGTGCTGGTCGCACACTAATGGAACGCTCTTCGAGGGTCAGAGTAACAAAATGTTTTCCAAAACGCTCTCACATGCTTTAGAACGGTTATAAATCAGTGACCGACACAAACACAAGAACAATGACACATTACGCACAAGTAAAAACACAATCATTAAAAAAAAAAATGTCACTATTCCATGCATCCACTGATATGTTGTATTTGGAGCATGACAACTCTTCCAAAATTAAATGAGATATATATCATATACTTGAGGTTATATAAGCATTTTTTGACTAGCAATGAGTGAGACAATCATTAAAACATCAGGTAGAAGTTAATTAATTTATTTTTGGTGAGGTTCAGGCTGAATAGATACTCCTGCTCCCTGAAAAGTATTGTCTTCTCTGTCTTGTGTAATACCACTTTATTCTTCATGTGGTGATCGTGAGTCACTGCGGGCTGAAGGAGGTGCAGCTGTATCCGAAGGCTGGAGTTACGGTACGTAAGTATCCCTCTCTGGAGCTCTCCACGTAGCATAATGAGACACTGCAGCAGTGTGAGGGAGCGGCAGCCGCGGCCTGCCGTCCTACAGAGGAAACACGTTAGTGATCTCATTGTTTCAATCACCAAACAAAGCTTGTGACCTCGGGGGAGTGAATGAAAGTTACACAAAAGGAAGTTATTGTGGCATTTGAAGGACCAGGACTATCATGACAGCAGAGGTGGGAGGCCTGCACGTCCAGTGAGTTAAGTCACAGTTTAAAATGGTAAGAAACATCATCCTCTGCATTCACATCCTTCATCCGACACAGATTTTCATGCTATATATTTTGTGATCTTATCAGGACTACTACGACCTCTGAGGGGCCTCTCTCATTGTCGTGTGTTTTAACATACCTTCTGTATGCACTTAACGTGCGCGCACGTGTGTGTGTGTGTGGATGTGACAAAAGCTTGAAGGTGCTCTTATAACAATCCAGTTGGCTGCAGAAAGTAGAACAGTTACTTAGCAACGGAATAACAATGTACAAGAACTGAATGTGTGGGAGAAAATATAATGCAACTTAACTGTATCAGGGACCCAAATAAGTCAGACGCATGTCCTGAAAAACACCTATCAGTGCGTATCGATGTGCCTTTGTGTGTTTTTGAGTGTGTGCCCGTGTGAGCGTGACCAGAGTCTGAGGCATGTCTCGGCATTTGTTTGTTTTTTGTTTTTCTCTATTGGATTACATCCAGCTTCATGCCACTAACCAAATTCCTGCTCCACTTATTAGGGACTGAAGAAAGAACAGGAGGGGAGAGCACAGAATACCGGGAGTGAGATAGATAAGACAGGGTGTGTGAAGTGAATAAAAGGGGCAGAGTAGGATTATAGACATGACACGGACCCGCCAAGAGCACAAAGGCAGACTGGGAGATGACTTTTGATGACAAGTTGTGTTGAGGTATTTGATGAAGATGGAGTAATGAGACCGTACCATCCCGTTTGCCCGATATTCTCTGAGCAGGTGATGCGATCATTGCCGATATGAAAAGCCGAGCTCATTTTTTATTGATGTGGATTTCCTCTGCTTCTACGACCATTTCTTGAAATAACGTCAAGGCCTTGTTGAAATATGCAAATGTGCAAAAGTGTCATTACAGCTCAGTAGCCTAGAGATCACACAACAGCTGAAGGTATGCAAGTAGTAGCTCAGCAGCATTTGCTAATCCTTTGATTGGTATGCTGCCTGTATTCCACAGTCACAATCACCATTTACTAACAGCAGGCGCCCATTGAGAATGGTAGGTCACAGCCATAATCTATATTTTTTTCTTTCTTTCATCAGATCCAGGTATTGGCTGATGTTCTACCGGATGGTGAGGCGGATTTCAGACCTGAGACTGCAGAAAAGTTGTGGGAACATCTTCCTTTCAGTAGCTTTCTTGCCAAATGAGAGTCCTGACGGATAGAAACAGCATTCTTTTAACAGATGGCTTCCTCCGCTTTTGGTTGCTGGTGCAAGGAATCCATTACGGGGTCAGTCTGCCAGGGGATGTCACCACAGAGATTAAAAAGCAGCAGTAGAGGAAGACGCGCCTGCACCAACAGTCTAGTCGTAGGGTGGGGTCGATGAGTGATGGCTGACAGTCATCGCCACTGACCCCTCCATCCCCGTAACACCGTGATTTAAAGCTCTCTGCATCTGAGGAATTGTGTAATCTCAGAATCGCCATGAAATAGGATTTTTTTTTTTTTTTTTTGCACTGTCACCATAGCAAATGTCTGAAAATTAGTTTTGTTAAACTTGAAACTAATACACTTTTAAACGCGGCACTGGAGCAGCTGGACGCTGACCTGAGGGACGTGAGCCTCCTCTGTGGATGGTGTCCTGGAAGCAGCTGAAGTGAAGTGGGATAGCTCGGGTCAGCTGACCATTAGCTGCTATAGCATTGTTGCAAGCCTAGCTAAACCTCACCATTGGCCTGAAAAAACACTCCATTCATCATTTATAGGTTGAAATGAGATTTCCCTCTGTTTCCTGCAGGTTTGAGCAGACCATGGAGTCCACATGACTTCCATGGCTGCCATGATGGAAACCTACAACCAAAAGTCAACAGAGGAGGCGTTAACTGGCAGCTGCATGGTGGTTCAACTTAAGGGAGAGGTGTTAGATGTATACATCATACTTTAACATACAGAAAGTAAATATTGATAAATATCCAAGAAGCAGAATTAACTTTCTTTGTCAAGAGCCTGTTCTTTCAAATCAAATGTTCGTGGAATTAATTGTCGTCCTCTCTTGTTTACCAAAGCCGTTGCTTGTCTCTGGACTTGTTCCACCTGCTGTCATTTGCTCAATAATGGCTTCTGAGTGCTGGTGACATTTTACTGAATCATTCCCCGTATGTGAAAGTAAGATATTGAGCAGAAAACTAAAAGGCATGGGGACAACAACAAGAACCAAAGACAGAAAGAAAAAGTGACAAAGAAACAACCTGTGAAGCATCAAAACACAGCAAGTGACCTTTTATACCAATGAATGACTTCTTAAATCTGCCTGGTGAGAAGCTGGAGACACTGTTTGAGCTTTTAAACACCCTGACATTGCACAGTGGTGTAATTACAAGACATCCGTAGCACAGGCAGGGGCTATTGATCAGGAGTCAGGGAAGAAGGAAAAATACAACCACACACATGAACACACACACATATCAATAAGCCCTTGTGAAAAAGGAAAGAATAACAAAAAGAGAAATATTATTGTACAATAATAATGTAGATTCGGTGTCTAGGAAGGGAAGGGTTGTTGCTGAAGTTCCCTTGAGCAAGATGAAGAATCCTTATCTGCAGGGGTGAGTGGTGGGCTGGCACCTTGTATGGCCTCCATTATCAGTGTCGATGAGGCAGCATTTTTAAGCACTTTACTTCTATGGCACTTTAAAAAAAAATGTAGTGCTACTTAGAGTTCATTGACTTTATTCATAAAATCTCTGCAACAGAGCCCCAGGCCAGACCTTTTGACAGTGTGAGGAAGAATCCTGAAATATGATCTTGAGCAGTAAATAACAAATTTGGAATAAAGTGAGAAATTACACGGAATGATTACCCTCAGATAATTAGTCATTAGCTTTTTGGAGGTTGAGGAAGGGGGTGACTGGCCGTTTAATACGAGTGGTGAATAAATCTTCAACGGAAATACATTTCATTAATTATTAGTGTATCCTGTAGGGGGAAAAAAATCTGACGCACTCAATATCAAGCTCATTTTTTGTAGCGATGTAAGAAGTTATTCACAGGGCAGCTCATGCTTCCTATAAGTGAACAGGCTGTAGGACACTGATATCAGCAATGAAAAACATGTTGGCAGGCCTCAGACTACCCTCGTTGAGCACAAAACTCATTATGGCGTGTCTTGCTCCCGTACTGAACTAAAGGGTGACCATTGGAGAGGGGGAAAAAAAAGGAGAAAAAAAAAACAAAGTCATTAGTCTTTTCTATCTGTATCTCCCGGAAAGGTCTGGCAGAGTGGGACCCATGTGCAGAGGGAGATAAAACCACAAAGGGTTAGTAATACAGGACATTTAAGGGTTTGTAATGATATTGATTCATTTAGACTCATTTCAACTTCCCCTAGAGAGAGGGAGAGAAAGACAGGGAGAGAGAGAGAGTCGGGATACAGGGTTTTAGTAGAGGGTCAGAAAGTTAAGCTGAAGTCACAGAACTCAGACAGTAAAAGTAAACATGGAAAAGGCAGTCGAGCAACTGCCATCTTTTCTCTGTGATGGAGCTCCAGGAAGGCGGGCTGCTTTTATATGGGAAGTATGATTGTGCATCATTTGCAAAGAAAGTGCGATGTGACTCAGGAGTCGGCATTGAAAGGCATAGTTGCACTTCCACATGCATGGATTCCACTCTGAATTTCAGTCAGAAAATCATTTCGGTGTGTCCAGTGTCAATCCAGTCTCAGAGCTGACTTGGTTGTGAATCACACATGAAGCACAGGGACTGTGAATGTGTGTGTGCTTTTGTCACGTTGTCCTACAGGACGCCAATAATTGTGCTTCTGCTCTGCGTGACACTGAGGCAACTGTTCACAAAACACAAAAATCCCTTACAAAAAAAAGAAAAAAGAAAAACAAATCTAGTTCCAAAGAAATTCTTGTGTACAATCAGTGTACACCTTTGAAACTACAAAGAAGGACATGCCTTCAGCTGACTTTTATGTATTTATCCCAAATATACTTAAACGCCAAAGGCCTTGAAGAGTTTATGGAGCAACAGACTCTCTTGTGTTGTCTTTTGGTTTTTCTAGACTTTTTGAACAGTCAGCATCAAGTGCATACAATGTTTGATTTTAAAGGAACTAAAGTTTCGGTGTGGTTCATTTAAAGTCACAATTTAACTTTTTTCTTTTAGAATTTACGCGATAAACAAACCCAACGAGTTAAAAACAAACAAAACAAAAATGACTCTTTACTCTGAACTCAGAGGAGCCAACAACCCACTTTATACTTCTTCAAGACTGTTCTAGGCAGTTTCACTGGAAAACGGGCGTATTTCTTCATTCCCTTACCATGAAGAGGCCACCACAAAAGGCCAAAATAAACAGAACTGTTAAATTACACAGGAAACTTTGACAAAGATGATTTTCCAGAAAAAAAATATTTTAGCAGGTCCACATCAACTGCTGCTGCAATCAGATAAACAAATAGCGCTATCACGCAGAGGCAGTGATCAGGGGTATCCATCGACAGCCCCCTGGATCCTGTTTTTTTCTGTGCAACTGAGAGACGTCTGTCCAAAATGATAAATTCAGCTTGAGTGTGGGTCGGGCAACTAAAGGACTTTTGTCAGCTGATTCTGAAAAAGAAAGAAATCTATCCAAAAAATTAAATAAAATCGATGACCTCATGTTCAAAAAGTGGAAAAGGAACGGTTTGGAAGTTTCAATGTGAAATACGGAGCACAGAATCACACGAGCCTGTCAGAATGTTGAGAACATCCAGCTCGAATAAGACAGAAATGTCTGCAGTGAGGAAACACGCCACTTCTGCCAGAAAAATAAGCGCACACAGCAAAGACTACAACCCAAACCGCTGCAAGGACGACCGTGGCAAAATACAGCTTTGGAAACGACTCAGGATCCCCATAGTTTTGGACTACATTAATACCATAACATGTTCGCACTGGTCTGCATGAGGAATGCCAGAAGAATTCCAAGAGTCATTTTCGTCTTGATTTTTGTAAAATATGACAGGCAAGTCAAAGTTTTCAGAAATATCTAACCATCCCTGATAAAAACTCAGCTTTTAGTAAGTACCTGAGTTTCCAAAGTGCTACTTGTTTGTCCGCCGGCCATAAAATTTGAACTTTTTCAACATTCAACTTTTTTAAAGAAGGAGAATTGAGCTTATGCAATTGGCCCTTTCTGTCAAGGACAGATCTGTGCAGAGAACAATGTACGGGGAACAGCGGCGCCACTGCTGACATGACCTGCTGAGTAGGTGTAGAGTGGATCTCAGCTCAGAATGAATTCAGTATGAATCATGAATGTGTATTCATGCTTTTCCTGTGTGTTTTCGTCCCATGTCCCCGCATACCACATGAAAGAAATGACATTGAGGATCCAGTGTTTAATATGTGTTCATTCTCATCATAAACAAGGGCGTGATGACTGCGCGGTTGCTACAAGCTCTCATTGCCTTCTTCTCGATGGTCTGTGGCCCAAAAGCAGCAGCACGGCAATTATTGATGAGGTTGACTTATCAATAATTCAGCCACACATCTGATTAGCCAATAGGATTGATGAGGGGGGCTCTGCACTGAATCCTCACATATCAATCCACTACAGCGCTCCGGGCTGTTGGTATCTGCCCTTCTGTCTTTTCCTGTAACTTTTTTTGTATTCATAGCTTTCTGTTTTTTTTGTTTCGGTCCATGTGAATCCATGGTAACCTTCATGTGGCACCCGTGTAGGCTCCCTGCAAATGTGCATGGAAAACCAATGAGATATTATGTGAAGTTCAATGTACAATTTGGGTTTACATTCCGTTTGAAATCCATTCAAACATCAGTGTTTAAACCCATGAGACAGAGGTGGAGGTACGTGGCTTTACCTCGTGTACACATACAATCCTCATGTGAAACTCAGGAGACTGCAGTTGGAAAATTATTATACGCAAAACTATGGAGCTGGCTGGAGACTAAATAGGAAAAAACACAATTATCAATTAGAGTAACAAAGATCAGTCAAAAGGCAGGCAAAAAAAAACCCCAAACAACAAGGACTGAGCATACAAGTAAAAGTCAATGTCAGTAAGGGTCAAACATGGAAAACCACGTCTGGAACGCTACCTAGAAAGGGACTGAGACAAACGGATGGAACAGGTGAAACACCCTGTAGCTAAGGACAACGCCGCTGATCACGAGTGCGGGAAACAGAAGAGAGCAGGACGTGAAGCTGGAGAGGAGAGGGAAGTAAACTACAAAATAAAACAGGAAATGGAAAGGACGGACAGTGAGAGCGCATGCAAGGACTCTGCTTCGACTGTCAAGTAGAATTTTCTTCGCCTTTTACCTCCATTTTGGACTTTTTCACTTCAGGTTTTGACTCTCAATGGTGAGTTCCCTTGGTCATTTATCAGATGTCTGTTCTGTCTTTGTCTTTCAGCATTTGTGTCCACCCACCTGAGTCATGCTGGTCATTAGCTGTCCCTGGCAGTCAAGAGGGGTGCGCGTGTGTCAGACTGTACGGGCAGGATCAGTGACTCACTGCCTATTCGGATGGAACTGAGGAGCCTTTTTCAGGCCAGCGAGGATCGATAGCCACGCCGCCTGCACTCAAACCTCCGTGAGCAGAGTTGAGGCCTAAGAAGTAAAATGTGTGTAAATTTGTGCATGGGTGAACCTCTTTCACCCCCCTTTTTCAGTGTGTGTTTTTGTGTGTATTTGAGTTGTGTAAGCACATTTGCTGTCTGCAGGGCGGCGTAGAGACACAGAGTAAAAGAGAAGGGAGGGAAGAGAACTTGCCAGCAAAGAGCCAAAGTGTTAATTACTTATCGATCCAATTTGGCAGATGACTCCCTAAAAAGGCAGAGGGCAGCTCAGAGCACAGCTCAAAAGGAGAGAGGGGAGACAATCTACTGTTCTAAAGTCCCTCGGTTTCTCATCTCGCCTCACTAAATGTTTACTACCAATTCCCTGCCTCTGAGCTACGCCTGGCTGCACCGCCTTCCACCTTATCACTTCCCTGCTATCTGACTCCACTCCTCTCTCCATTTTACTCTCATTCCACATTCCCTGCTTTCATTCAATCCTTCACATCTCAACTGCTTCCTCTCACTTTTTCTCTTCCCCCTGTCTTACTTCACCTGTTTCTTTTCACAAACAATGCTGGAGTCCTGTGGATCATTGAGAGGATATTGGTTGGTTGTTGTTTTTTTTCCCCATTATTTTATAATTTTTGTCAAAATGGTTACAGTTCGATAAAAAAATTGCACAAACACAAGCACAACAAGCGTAAACTGGGTGGAGAAATTGTTGTGGTATTCACTGACAGTGTTGTTGCTTTGACGGGGCTGCCAGCCTCATCACGTACCAGGTTGTCAGGGCCTTCGGCATCTGAAGCAGACGTGCAAAGCTCCCTTTTGCAGCTGTAGGAGATGCAGCAGCGTGTCAGTTAGCGCCAATGTAAAGCCTTTCACGTCAGTTTGAGATGCACGCAGCAACCTTGCCGGCAGTGTTGCGTCACACTCACTGTTTACACAGCTTACAGTGTTGACACGTTGCAGGAAATAGGAATCTATCTACATATAGGGACGCCAAACAGTGTGTGTGTGTGTGTGTGTGTGTGTGTGTGTGTGTGTGTGTGTGTGATGTAGAAGTGTGACTGCTGTGTATCCCACTGCTTTGTTGTTCAGTGAAGAAGTGTTGATATTAAATGAGGGTTTCATTCAGACTTGCGGGATGAGAACTTGTTGCCATCATTCCATTTCGAGGTTAGTTATGGCCATCAATAACAGAGGGTTTCATTTCATTATGAAAAATGGAGAGCATTATGTCTGGGTTTTTTTTGTAATATTTTTTTCACGGCAAATATTTGCTGAGAAGAAAAAAAAACAACAACTTTTGGATTAGGTTGAACATTCATTTCAGAAAATATTTCAAAGTTATTTTAATGGTTTACAAATCTCTCCATGGACGCCTCATCCTCAGCACCACCAGGTCCCTCGGCCCTCCCACTGTGGCTCACTGGCTGCCCCTCAGCTCTGGACCCGGGTGCCCGAGGCCATCACACAGACAAATTAAAAGCCAGAGTATGAAAAATAAAATTAAAACATTAAGTTTGTTCCTGAGCTTTTGGTTGTAAAAGTGCTTTTAAATTTGCCTCTGTTGTTTCATTTCCACATCTGTTGTGCACACGTCTTTATACTAGGATGAGTATACGGCCTACATATGTTACGTTGTGCACATCCTGACACTGTACCTAAAGGGCAGAAAAGATTGTCTAGCAACGATTCCCCTAAATATGCTGTTCTGTGATATGAAATAAGTGCTGGAACAACTAACAAAAGCACTTTCTACTGTAACAAACAAAGCTGGACACAACAGTTGCGCGGTCTTGTGTTTTCTTAAACCATGACTGCCTCAAACAGCCGACTCAAAGGTGCTGCAGACGTGATCATGAGCCGCTCACGGAGAGGTTAGAGGTCCTCAAACTGGAGCTGAGAAGCGGTACCGATCGAAGGAGGAGCAGTTTATGTGTACCTGCACGTAAAATGGCATTTGTGTGTGTTTATCCCTTCCCATTTGTAGTGTATAAATGAAAAGCTTGTTCCCCACACACACAATCATCGCAATCATTAATACAGAGCCCTTCCCCGATCCTTACTCTTGGTAGAGGAGTTTGACATTTATCCATCTCGTCATCTTTCTTTGCTGAATATGAATCAAACTTTACATTCATCAAATGCCGCCTTGCAAAAGAGGCAGAAGGCTCAGGATTGATTCTGATGAGAGGAAAATAACAAAGCACACATATTTATTTTCGTGACTATGCTCTTCAGAATGAACTTTGGTTATTAGGTAAATAGTCAAACCGAGTTATGCAATATTGTCCGAGTAGACTTCCAGCGAAGCAACTACAATCACCTCTGTTAGCATAAAAGCTGCTTTAATGCCAGGTTACTTCCCTGAAAAACTCAAAAAAGTTACAATTAACAGCCTGCATGTCAGAAAATGAAAAATAGGACTTAAATTTTTAGAAATCTTTCAGTTTGAAACAGTGTGATTTAGGTGGAGTGATACTTTACATAGAGCTACATTGAGAAGAAAAAAAGACAACCTTGTAGCTTTACATCTAAATCATTGTGTGTGTGTGTGTGTGTGTGTGTGTGTGTGTTTCAGCTATTACAGCTTGTTGACAATTTAATGTTTTTAACACTGATTTGTAACATTTAAAGGCACAGACAAAGACACGAGTGTCTCCTGCTGCTGAGTGGCTCCACTTCATTGAACTTTCCTTTCACTTGTGTATTGTTGAGTTCCTGTTGAGCTTCAGCTCTTCTGTCCAGACTAAAAAACACACACACACACACACACACACAACCACACACCCACAGACGGAAACAGATAGAGCGCAGATACACACATCTGCCGAGCTGCCCATTTGATAGAAGGCTGACATTCATCAGCATCTTTCTTCTGTTGTGTACACACACTCCATCAAACACACACACACACACACACACACACACACACACACACACACACACACACACACACACACAAAATCTTTGGACAATGAGAGAATGCAGTGGACAATATTTATCTTGTTTTCTGTTGCTGCATATGTGTGTATTTGTTGTGTCTGTGTCCTTGAATATACACCTGTGTGTGTTCACCTCAGTAGTTTTGTGTGTGTGTGTGTGTGTGTGTCTACGTGCGTGTTGGGAGCCAACTGCATTAACCTGTCAAAGTGCGGAGCCTGGCTCATATCTTACCTCTAACAGCCAGATAGGAAAACCACTCCGCTTTTGATTTGAGGCGAGAAACGCAGTTTAGCACACCTCTCTCATATCTCACCTTCTCCTGCTCCCCCTCCCATTCTTATTTGTCAATTTCCTTTCATCCTGGCTGAGCTGTCAGCAGGGCTGCAGTCTGACATACCTGTGGCTCACTTTTCATTTTAACTTTTTTACCAACTAAAGAAACTGAAGTAAACATATCTTTTTTTTTTAATAGTTTTACTGGATTTTAAGTGTCCCGGTTACTTTAAAAACCATACATAACCACATGTAATATGTTTAAAATGCATTATATTGTACTTGAATTCATATAGGTTGTTTTTTTAGGCCTCACTTTAATTTGCTTATCATCACCATGTAACATACAAGCCCAAAGCAGTAAATGATCATTTAAAGTCTCCACAAATGGTGTTTAAAAAAAGCAGCAACTTCTCCACCCCTGGATGAAGCTAGAAACTTGTTCCCATCCAACCCAGAGCAAAAGGCCTGACTGGGAAACTGATGGAGTGTGACATCATTGCTCTGACACGCTGCAGAGGGATCCTTTTGCTTTCTCTTGTAGCCTGCTAGCTCATTTATAGCATGCTAACATTTGCTTGCTTTTGTTAGCACTGTTTACTGGAGGCAAATACCGAAGTGAAAATGAGCTTTGGAGAAGCAGAAGTTTCCATCAGAAACCAAAGGACTTCCAAGCGTATTAATGGACCTGAGAACCTCCAAGCGGGGAAATGAGGTGCCCGCTCGGAAGTCAATCAGCACTAAACCCCGCAATAATTAATCGCAATTATGATAATTAAATGATTGTTCAGTGGCACCCACCAGGCTCCTTACAGTTCTGTCTATAATAATGAGGGTAAATTATCCATGAAGTTTGAGTAAATCAAAAACCAAAACAATGCTGACAAGCAATGATGCCACACCCTTCAGTGTGTTTGGAAACTCTGGATATGTCAAAATTTAGCACCAGACAACAATTCATCATGTCTGTAACATCAAGGGTTTCTGCTATGTTTTTTTTTTTTTTGCTGAAAATAATTACCACATCAAAATCTTTAAAATGCCACCTACTCCTTCTCCCTCATTAAAATCCTCCAATATATGAATATGTAAATATCCTTCATTTGAAACGTGGAACTGCTGAACACAGGATGTCTACTACTTCATCGTCAATCCTCAGGGTTTGTGTACTTGGAAGGTTCAAGTTTCAATGTCATGGTAACATATGCAGACAAGTGGACCAGGATTAGCTTCCCAAACTGTTTGTTGTGTTATTAATTGCAGTCATAACTCGGCCTTAAAATCTAAATGTTCGGTAAGAAAGTGCACACTTCGTCCCGATGGGTCTTCCAATGATCCTGGTGGATGCGCCGCTTGAACTTCTGTCCATCCCTTCGGGCAGCAGAATTCTAGCTTAGGGCATCTTCGGCTTCAAAGATAAATATTTTAAATATTATATATAATTAAGTATGAATTGTTTTTCCACAGACTTATAATTAGGTAATTAGAGGATTTTGCCTACATTTGTGCAAAAAATAAATGACATGTAAAAGGAAGAATTTGTGCAAGAGTATGAAAATGTCGGGTCAATTTAATGCCACATCATGAAACGTCAACATTGTCTTAAGATTGACAAAAATAAAACAAAAAAGTACAAAATTGTTTAGTCCTTTAAAGATGAACAGAGATGCAATCATAATCCCCCTGGTGGAGGTAAGTCTTTATCTTTGACCTGTCAACAGCAATTTTCCTTCATAGATTAACTGAAATTCTGAATGGATTCAGGATCAACATCATTATGGCCAATTATCTATAGCACCATGAAACCAAATCAACACTGAACTCCCACCCTCTTCTCAACATTCACTCTGTTTAAGGTTATTTGTATTTAATTCAGTGTCAAGTATGAGACTGTTATTGTGTTGTTTGAGGAACTTTTCTGTCGCTGAAGTGTCTGAAGATCAACGCACCCTTTAAAGCGGTTATTTCAAGTAACCCGTCTGACACATGAAACCAAATGTCAAACGCAGAGCGAAAGCTCGCACTGCGTTTCCTGCCTCTGTTTCAAGGCTGTTAGTCTGAAAATGTGTGGCGTCTGACGGACAGTGAATGTGAAATCACTTCACGGGTCTTCACTCCACCATCGGCGTAAATATTCATCTTGCAGCAAACCTGTTAGAATCTTGAGATGCGCCGGCCTCCACCGGTTATCTTCATTAGGTTTATCAAGCCGACTTCCTCGAGTCAACCCCCCCCCCCCACATCAACTGTCCCTCACTTCTGCAACTTCAGTGCAGACGAGGGACCTGGAAACAAATTGCTGTGATAAAACAGATTATTAAAGAGAGCTCCATGTCTTAGAATATAGGCGTGGGATATTTTTCTAATAAATTATCTGTTATTCCCCCCTCTCTCTGGGCTTTTAATCCCTCTCTTTTTGTCTCTCCACTGGCCTGCCTCACTATTTCTCATTTATGTTGTAGGATTTATGGGTCTGAATGTTGATGACCGTCAAGAGACTGTGGTGGAGGGCTAAAAGCAGGGAGGGATGAAGAGGAGGAAGAGGGAGGGGCTGGTCGTGGGGAGGAGGGGGCAGAGATTTGCAAACAAATTTAATAACTAGCCTGCAGAATGGAATCACTTTGCGAGCTTTAGAATCGCTCACCTCCCCGAAAGAGAGTGAGAAGGGGTGACAGAGTGGGATATTGGAAAAAAAAGAGAGTGGGGATGGGGAAGGGAGGCGGTTTATTAAAGAACCACCGAAAAAAAATGAAGCATGTCACATCAATTTCAGCCACTGCAGCTATCAGTGTTTGGTTTACACCTGAATACGCTGAAAGGGAGCCAAAAAAAACGGGAAGAAGCTATAAACTTTCACACTCAAGTGGTCTTTTCGACACTGTGTCCCAGGTTAACTCACACTCAGCCTCTGTGATTTACTGAATATGTGGGAACCTTGGCAAAGCTTCCTGAATCACCGATATACGTACCGTACTTCCAATATTTGTGTCAGTCTGGAACGATAAGAATCAATGGGACATTGGCATTACACTCAGCTTAGCAATATCCAGGCTAATAGAATTGTTTGTCCTTTCTCTAAAACTTTCCTCTCTTGTCAAAAGTGATTCACTATTTAATTAGATATGATAAATATGTAATAGGACTTGGGATGCTCATGATGCATCAGGCAAAGTCGTCTCATTACTAGCAATGATGTATTTGGTCGAAAAAAATGGAGCCAAACTGGGGAGGCATCGTGCACCGTGAGACAAAACATTTATTCATTTACATTTTCGCTCTGGACAATAATCTGTCAGCAACAGATGTGCTGCATAAATGGAGAGCTTTTGTTCTGCTGCCGCTGTATGTGGTGACCTGCATGTGAAAGACATACTGTTGTACTGTATTCTCCTATTTACAGTCCAACCGTTTCCGTCAGCAGTGTTTGGAAACCCAGAGAGAGCAGGTTTATATTCGGTGAACAACTACATGCTGACTTTCTCAATTTGTAAACCAAACTCATATCATATGTTGATATTCCTCTCATTCAAAATATTGATCAAGCCATTTATGATGCTGAATCCCCCTGTAATATCCTGGTCATAATTACCCAGAAACCTCAGTAATTATCTCCCTGCCTGCTAAATAACTGGCTCTTGTGTAACTATGAATAAAGATTATTTCATTGGCCTGGAATACTGGTCATTTGATTGGTTGGGAATGGTTAGTGTCACCAGCTTGGTTGATTGCCGCTCTGAAATCATTTTAATAAGAACAAATGTCCTTGGTAGGTTCTCTCTCTCTCTCTCTCTCTCTCTCTCTCTCTCGTTCTCTCTGTCTCACACTCACTCTTCCTTTGGTCCTGCAGACACACACCATGCCAAGATTGGAATGGTCCCATTAATGAGATAATAAAGTGCCCCTTCTTTCTAATTATTCTCACTGATTACATGCAACAATCATGGGTTTGCGAGGCTAACGGAAGTCTATTTACATGCCGACGTATAAAGAGAGAGAGGCTGGAGATGGAGGATGGATGAGCACTTCCTCTGGGGTTCTTTCCAAATCTCCTGTCACGTTAATGAACAGATAATCTATGCATGATGTATACATTGAAAATTAGACTGGCACCTTCAGAAACACATTAGTTGCTGTAACTAATGACCAATCGATAGCTAGTTTGCAGGAGTGACTTTTTACAGTCCCAGTGGGGTGGGTATACAATATGTCTGCATCCATGCCGTGCATGTTTACGTTTCAGCATGTTCCATAATCAAGAGTCTCCATAATCCATGTCAATTAAAGACAGGTTGGTGTGTCATTACATTCCAGCAGCAAAGTAGCTCATGCCTGTATGTGACTTTGGATATCAGTGATTGCCTGGGAAGTATTTAGACAGAAATGCACCAAAGGAGCAAAACTGTGCCCTTCCTTTGTAGCACCACAGTTTGCAACAGTTTTGCTTCAACTTTGTTTGAGGGTACCAGTTCTGATTTCCTCAAGTTCTAAGCAGCTGACACACTATGTAAATAAATCAAGGTTTAAAACATTTACATTTATTTGCATGAGAAATGTTGTACTTTATGAGCAGAAATAGCTTGGAGCTGAAAAAGTTGAGTACATTGGAAGGAGGCACTGCTGTACAAACAGAAGACTGAAGGACAAAGGAATAGATTAGATGTCAAGGAAAGCAACAGTGCTGAATAGGAAATGACCCAAAGTAAAGGGAACAGCTGCATTACATTTTTTTAAGACAAGAAGGACAATCTGTACTGTGCCGGCTTCACCAGTTCCAGTAAAATGATATTCAGATTTTTTTGTAATGTGTTAAATTGATCGTCCTCTAAAAGTTCTGCGCTCGTCCTCAGCCCTGGATTACACTCCTCTGCCATGTTCAGCCACAGTCAGCCTGATGGTTTTCGCATAATCCTGCTGAGAGACCAACCAACCAACAAACGCAGGCGCAACGAACCTTGGTGGTGGTGAACTCATACCAGTTTTTTTAAATGTCTGTTTTCACATCGTTAACCAGATGATCCAGAGCATCCAAAATTTAATGGCTGGGGAGATCCTGACCTCTAGCTCGATTATTTATGAGCAAGACAGCACTGATTGGTGGCTGCAGACAGACGGTTTAACACGTCCTGACATGAAGGGCGACTGTGTTGAATCTCATCACACTCATTTTAATACCACGAAGTAGCTTTACATCCAAGTGTATCATTGTGTCCAACAGTAGTCACCAACTCTAGAACTCCTTGAAAAACACTGGAATGGATAACAAACAGCATAATCAGGGGCCCAATTTTGCTCTGATTCAGGGAACAATTCCGTCGGGGACACAGTTCTTATCAACCAGCATCTCCAGGAGACTCGTGGTTTTATTTATTTATGTTTGTTTTTTTTTTAAGCTCCAAGCAAGTGGCGATCGGATGTCCTGACTGTGACAAGAGAAACACCTGCCAGTCACTGGAACGTCCGTGTCTGGTGAGAGATGTGTGTTGCAGTCAGTTCAGGCACTGACATGGGGCTGTGCCTTTGCATTAGAATTAAATAATAAACTCCATCCATCCATTTTCTGTACTTATCCTATCCATGAGGGGTTGCGGAGGGGCTGGAGCCTATCCCAGCTGACACTGGGCGAGAGGTGGGGTTCACCCTGGATGGGTCGCCAGTCCGTCGCGGGGCCATCAGGAACAATTAGGGGTTCAGTATCTTGCTCACGGATACTTTGATATGATTACCGGGGAAGTGAGGATCGAACCAGCGACCCTTCAGTTGCTAGAATGGAAAATAAGCCCTTTGAAAGAAAACTCTTTTCAAAGGCCCTTTTGTAACCTTGCACACCCAGCACCAGTTTTATCACCATCCTTGAATATCTGTTGACTTGTTTCAGGAACAATAAGCTTCTAACAGTCTCATTGTCTCAGCTCTACACGCAATTCTCTCTGTAACAAAAGTGAACTAAACACCTTAGGCTGATTGAGCAGCAGAGGCTTTCAAAGTCACTGAATGTTTGTCGGGACACATTACGACTCTTCTGCTGGTAAACTGACACATGCACGGAGGGAGCAGGAGTCAATCTTCTCTCAGGCCTCAGCGCTCTAGCACGTTGCAGAGCTCACACTCCCAGCTTTTTATTCCAGATCTCCACCTCCTTTATATGGAGGATTAAGTGGAGATCCTCAGCTGGCACACCTGCCTGAGGATCCTCAACCGAGCCGAATTCCTCACCAGTGGCGTCAGTTTGCTGCCAAGGTGAGGGCAGTGCACCTTTCTCCACAGCCCGCTGAGCTCTGACATTAGAGGCATCTTGAAACATTGAAATGATGCGTAAATTTCCCCGTCTGTGGCACAGATAAAGGACGACTCTAACACTGCACATTTCAAACAATGATGGAATAAAGTAACTTGAGATCTGTCCAGTTTTACGTTTTAACAGCACAATCTACATTTGTTTTTGGCCCCGAGCCTAACAATAATTTGTCCCTCCAAGGGAAAAAAAACTAAGTCTGAGCACACCTGTTTTGGGAGGGAAAAGACATACAGGTACAAAAACGTACAGACTTTGACAGCATTTTGGAGAAAGGTGGACCGCGTTTGAGAAACAAGCTCATGAAAAACTTGCATTGATCAGATTAAAAAGACAGAATAAGAAAAAAAAAAGTTGTGCAGGCAGCCGAGGCCACAGCAGCTGGCAAGTTTGTTCATTCCAGAGGGCATCAAGGCCATGAGGAACATTACCAATCGTACAGTTCATCCACTGCTGATGATGATAGGAACGCGGATGCATTTTAATAGGCTCCCATTTTGTTTCCTCACGAAAACAACTTTTACTTTTTTTGGTGTCTCCAACATGATCACGAGAATATCAATATGATGTGTTTTCTTTGATTTAATCTTCCACAATGGTCACTGTTAATCAGAGCGAAGGACGTGCGTCAGTCATGAGGTGGGTTAATCATCAATGTTTGGCAGCACCGCTCGATAAATGCTGCCGTTCATCATTAAGAGCACCGATGTCTGTTATATTCCTTTGTCTTCTCAGGTTAAGTAAATCAAGTTGAAGCTAAGAGGCTTTCTTTTTCTGGCATTTTTCAGAGGGAAATACTAAAATGAGACTGGCGACAGACAGTTTTTCTCTGTTTATTGCCTCCACTTGGACCCAGACGAGATGCTGTGGATAAACATCGCAGGTGCTTCTCCAGACTCTGTCCTGGCTATCTGGAGATTGATCGGTATCAGTCGCCAGCCTGACAGCTCTGGGATTAAATCTCATTTAGCAAAGCTGACAATTTGAGACTGAATGAAAAACAAGTGAGACAGACAGACAGACGGAGAGAGATTCTGAAAGGTGGTTGAGGTGATGGAGATTGTGGACAGCACAGAGAGAGAGAGAGAGAGAGAGAGAGCGAGCAGGAACCGAGACGTCAGCAGCACCCGAAGTGGCTTCTGCATTCATTTTACATTCAATATGGACACATTAGAAAATGTTGATATTTGACACTAATACTCAACCACCAACTCTCCTGTCAGAGCGCCTTCAAAATCTCCACCTCCACTGTCATAGACAGCTGGGCTGCTGGTGCAGTGCTGAGTGTCTTTGTAGAAATGGATTCTTCCTCATCCTAATACCCTCCATTGTCATTTTATGAAAAAAAATGCTTGTTTTAAGTGTTTTGGTTTTTGTTTTTTTTACTTTTTGTGGAAGAAGACTACATATACAGAACAGGAGACCTCAAATAAGCTCTGATCTTGATTAACCTGACAGACCAGGTGTTTCGGCTGCTGTTGTCCTCACAGATATTCACGAACTTTGTATTTGTCCCTGGACAGCAGCAACATAGGAAATATTAGCTGATACTATGACCAACCAAAGATGGTCCTCAGGACATCACTCCTCCTCTGTCAGGCAGCTCCTCTTTTCTGCTGTTCTTAACAATCGCAGACCTGCGTAACTTTGTCTATTCTTCCGTCTTCTGGCACCGTTAGTAGCCATTTATATTTGCTGCAAGCAGTTGATGGTAACACACACAGTGCTTAGATCCTGTTTGAGGTTTTTTTGAGATATTTCCACAAATTGCTTGGCAATCATGGCAACACTAATTATGCTGGAACCCGTCTATTCTTTTTATGAAATTATCATTTGTGATATGTGAATCAGAAGTTGCACCATGATGTACATTTTCACAAAAATATGTAACGTACTGATTCTTGTCTCAACACCCCCCCCCCCCGAATAATAACTTAGAGGTAACTAGTTCATGTCTATATAAAGTGATTAATTTATGAACTTATCTCATTGCATAACTGAGCCATGGAGGTCGCCAGTTAGCAAACTGTCTGATAAGGGCAAGACAAGACCCACGGAGAGAAATATTCTGGCGTTATGGGTAACGGAGCTGAGAGAACCTGCATGGGGAGGTGTACTGAGCTGAGTTTAATGAGTACCTAAAGGGCAATAGTGTTGTAAGCAGTCAGGGTTTTGAAAATCTGCAACAAGTAGTGGAGGAAGACGAGGATGTGGTAGTGTCATACCAACTGTGTCCTAGTCATTGTTACAAACACCGGAATGAAGAGGAGCCATTTACCAGATTGAAGGCTTGTGGAATGTGTATCAGAATAATAAAGGGAACAGTTTTACATTGATTGTAATGATCAAGGTTGAGCTCATGGGACGGATCCTGAAACGGCAAAAACAATCAGCTGTAACTGCAGTTAATCAGTGTGCACCCAGTGTGACAGTGGCGCGCCACACTCAACCAACAGTTGCCTCACATCGAGTCACACCAACAGGGATTCTTGAATTTGGCCACTGAATTGACACCAGGCATGGCTGTGTTGCATAACAGCTGCGCCACATCAGGAGCTGATCGCCATTATTCTAGTGGATGCTGCCATTTCACCAGAGACGCTGCAGTGCGGAGCACGTAGACGGTCCACTCTTAACTGACAGCGCATCAATCTGCACAGAGCAGATCGAGCTTGACAGGAAATCCCCCCATGAAAGGCATAATAAAACACCGTGTGCAAACTACCGATGGCAAAAACAGACAGGAAAGGGCACAATGTGAACACATCCTCTACGTGCAAACCATTCAAACGCATAAACCAAGACACAACAACCGAGTCAGCAGAATTTGAGCAAGGGAACACAGCTGGGCAGGCCAACATGACACGGTTGACATGCTGATGGTGGATTGGCCTCTGTACAGAGGACCGACATGTTCGGCGTCGCAGCTGGGATGTGCCGCAGCCATGCTCGGTGTAAATTCAGGGTAAGTTGCTGAAATGAGGCTTTGACTGTTCAGAGGTCAGCTGTCAGGGCACTGGGTAGAGAAGTCTATGGCTGTGACCAGATTGTTCATTACTTGGTTGGGTGAGTTTTTGTATACTTTCAAGTCAGTTTCTAGGGATCAGCATGTCAGACAACTCTTGGTGTACATCAACATTCCCTATACTAGAGTCATTCCATTGAGCCAGCATCCACAGTAGAGGGGTCCTAGGCCACCGACAGGGTATTGAGCCATACTAACAATTTCATGTCCCTGGCCTTTATTGACAGCTCCAGGGGAAAACAAATATAACTGAGAGTGACTCATTAACCCTGTCTGTGTGCTTTGATTTTATCTTGGCATTTATGACTCACCAAACACACATCAAATCAGCAGAGATACTCAAGTATTTTCAAAGTCGCTGGGCAACAGGCAGCTTGCCTTTCACTTCTCTTAGCAAAGTGAAGGACCCCCACTGAGCCACTGGAGCATGCTGGGAGATTAAGTTGGCTTTCCAGTAGAGCCAGACCAGAAAATGGCCACCACCCACTCATTTTAAGAGGCCATGTACTCACCTAGTCTTATCTCTCCAAAATGATCACAGAAATCTGTACCACAACCGACTACTGCTGTTACACTTGTCGTTGTCTTTGTCGTCCTCCACTAACCTGGTTGGTCCTGGTCACAGGGGCAGCAGCCTCAGCAAGGAAACGCAGACTGTCCTCACCCCAGCCACTTCCACCAGCTCTTCCGGGGGGAATCCCGAGGCGTTCCCAGGCCAGCCAAGGGATATAATCCCTCTAGCGTGTCCTGGGTTGGCCTCGAGGCCTCCTCCTGGTCGGACATGCCTGGAAAACTTCCCAAGGGAGGCGTCCTCACCAGATGCCCAAACCACCTCAGCTGACTCCTCTCCACATGGAGAAGCAGCGGCTGCAGACTGGTTGGGCAAACCCCCTTGCCCTTTCCAGCACCCTAGCGAGGGTAAAGAGCTGATCCACAGTTCCACAGCCAGGATGAAAACCACGCTGCTCCTCCTCGATATGTTCGACTCTCACCCTGACCCTCCTCTCCAGTACCCTGGTGTAGACCTTTTCATGGAGGCTGAGGAGTGTGATTCCCCCGACAGTTTGAAAACTCCCTCTGGTCCCCTTTCTTAAAGATGGGGACCACCACCCCGGTCTGCCACTCCAAAGGCACCGCCCCCAATGTCCACTCAATGCTGCAGAGACGTGTCAACCAAGACAGCCCTACAACATCCAGAGCCTTGAGATACCCAGGGCGGATCTCATCCACCCCCGGCGCTCTGCCACCCCGGAGTTTGTCACGCACACTTGTCACACTTGTGATGGTTGTTAAAAATACCTCAGTAATGGCGGAGTAAAACTATGTGACATGAACCAACAAACACTACACAAGCATGTAAGTGGCAGATGTGCAGGGATAAGGATCATTGATGTAATGAGACATTTGTGCAGTTAAGTCGGTTATCTTAATCCTGAAGCATTTCTTATACTAAAGCACAAATGAAGCACAAGAACATATGCCAAAAGCATCCATGACATACCCTTCCAAAGATAAACCAATAATTATACACAAACATCTAAATAAAAGCATTGTAGTTATTTAATTTCCTAGACAGTTTGACATTCAACAAAAAACAACAGATACGGAGACTTGATGTGGTCTTGCTGTGCTTGATAGTATAAATAAGTAATAATAATTAAGAATTATTATTGCAATATTTTAGCTCAACAGAGAGTTTGTCCTCACAATCAGGGACCGACGACATCGTGGACTTTTCCACACAGATGCATGTTTTCATGCGTCATCACTCTTGACTCCAACTTGTCTGAATGAGGCCTAGACTTGGGTGGTGCTGGTCCATTTACCAGCCCACAAAGCAGATGTGGTCGAGCAGCAAGTGCAGCTGCTTTCTTTATTGCTAGTTTGGTACTAACTCTACGTTTTATGGACATACCTAAATAAAAATCATAAGCATTAGCACCCCTACATCTAGTAAAATAAAAAAAAGGATGCTTGCCTGATGATTTGTGGTGATATGCACCTAAATGATGTTTTTTTTTAAAGTTTTCATTCTGCTCTGAGCACGCCACCCTCACTTCTCCCTCCCATTGTCCACCCTAACCCCCACCTACCCACCCAGCAGACCCTGGAGGTATAGGGACTATAGCTAATGACAGATAGAGGTAATCAATGCACTGCACGACTCCTGCCAAGCCCTTCTATCCTATTCGCATGCATTACTGGCTAGTCTCCTTCATTACCTATTCAACCTCTCCGGTTCGCTGCATGGCTAATCCTTTCTTTAGCTTTCCATCCCTCCCTCTGTCCATTCACACCTCACTTTATCACACTCTCTATTCCACAACTCCTCTTCACACCACCTATATTTTACTGTAACCCGCTTTGGTCGCTCCTAATTGCAGGGATTGATAATAACATTGTCCTCATTTCTGGTTTCCCCACTTCTCTTTCTGAGAAGGGAGGCTGAAGTAAATAACTCCTTGTTCTTATCTGTCTCCCAATATTTTATCGCCTCAATAGTTTGATAAAGCTAGTCTGAAGACAGGAAATAACCACAGTGGATTCTCATTTATTTTTTTCTCACAGTGGCTCATTATATCTTCATCATGCCTGTCATCTGTGTGTGTGTGTGTGTGTGTGTGTGTGTGTGCGCGCGTGAGTGTGAGTGTGTGTATGTGTAACCCGTGTTGTGTGGGAGGTAGACATCCTGGCAAGGAGGCTAAAACCTGAGCATCAGTTGCCATTGCGTCTGTCAAAGTGTCGGTACTGAGGTTTACATAGCACCAGCCAACTGAACGCCGTTACATGTGTGCTTCTTGTTGTGTTATACACTTCTATGTGCAGTATGAGTTTGTAACTGTGGCTGTGTGTATTTGCAGATGTACATTTATTTGCATGTAAATCCAATTGTCCACATATACGCAGCCAACATTTTCACAAGGTAAAAAGTTGTTCACAATTATTTAAGCAGCAGCCAGTCGTTACTTCACCCGCCCGACGCCAGCAGGGTCTGCTGCTGGCGACAGACGCTAGCAGGCGTTAGCATATCCCATGCCGTGATGATGAGTTGATGATGATGAGTTTCTTGGACTGTGCTTGAACACTCACAGTGTAGCTGGGACAATTATAAGCATTTTCCAATGAGCAAAAAAATAAAGTTTGTCATTGTTGCAGTTTAACTACACCACTAGCTTTGTTACCAGAAACGTGACTGAAAATGTCCTGACGTCTGCCTCATGGCTCATGATTACTGTACAAAATACAGTGCAATAATTAAAATATGTCCAAAAAAACCCCAATATATATATATATATATCTTAACCATCAGCTATGGTGAACAGTCTGACACACCAAAACATATTTTTCCTTGTGATATGAGTGGGATATTATTATTGTGGAGGTGGTCATAGCCAAGATGGCTACATTATAAATCCTTTTTCTGTTATTTTATTCTAATGAACTTAAAAGAACAAGTTAACAGAGGAGCTTGTGACAGGGTGTAATTTCAGAGGTGTCACTTGTAGTAATGAAAGAGAATCCTCATGTGACTCTGCAGCTCTCATCTGTGTTGTAGGGCCCTCGTTTCAGCTCATTGTGTAGCTGTACAGCCCATCACTTCAGCTGTTGTGTTAATTTTAAGCTCTTGTGTTATTATACCACAGCATCCCAACACTGTACTCCAAACTGATCTAAAAATCCACTGTGCATCACTGCTCAGGCTCCAAAAGGCAAACAAGACAGAAAGATGAGCTGCTGGTGGACATAGAGGTGCGTTCAGCTGCTACATTTCCCACAGGAGTTGACGGAGTCCAAAAAAAGGGCAGAGGAGAAGAAAATATTTTACTGTATAAGTGGACTCCAAATTAATGATAACAGCTGTTTGTTCTTTAAACTTGCAAAAATAGTTTTTTGGGGGAAAAAAAAGAAGTTTTGCTGTTGTTAACAACATTGTTCATCGTCCTAAGATCCCTCTGGACAACCACTGTTAAGTCAGTGTGGGCGTTTTACTTTATATGAAGAGCAAACTTAAAAATAGCTCATGATATATTCTGTCAGCTCGTGCATTTCTCTTGACACACACTCACAAGTGCAAGTTAGCAAATACGCTGGTGCAGAGACTGAGCCCACAATAACCACAATTTTCTCCTCTGCTGGGCCACCACCATCTGGTATTCCTTGAGAGTGGCACACACACACACGCACGCACACACACACACACACACACACACACACGCAAGTCTGCGGCACTAAATAAAGCACACCTTGGAACGTCAGTCTCTGCACGTTTGAGGCAACCCTGCTGTTCTTCGGTGTTCACAATCTGTCTCTGGTTCAGGCCTCCTACCCAACTGTTCGGTAAGTAAACAGCCCACACTCCAGCATGAACCACGACAGGAGTAAATACGCAACCAAAGCACATGCATTGAACCACGGTGAGTCACGCCAGCGTTCTCACTACCATCTCATCATGAATAAGAAATAAAAATATACATACACACACTTAGAGGAAATGTATTGTCATGTAATGTTTCAAACAAAATGCTGATGTCTGGTCATAAAGTTTATGCTCCATATCTGTAATTAGCCAGTTAATCCTTAGCTCTGTTTTTGTACACTACGTTTGTGTGATAATATTGCCTGTGTGATCACTCTTTGCCTTCCAGGCGAACACATTCCACCCTTTATCTAACAGTATCTGTCACACAGATGATAGTTACACTCAGCTGAAAGAAGCACATTTTCCAAACAACATTCTCAAGTAAATATACGCTTCAGATGAAAAATGCTCAAATCAACATATGGTAACCATGGTATGTTTGTATTGTTCTGCAGTAGATTTGGAGAAAAACAAAAAACAAAAAACATGTCCTCCAGTCAAAAATCTATTTTTTTAGCGGTGAAGCCCACTCTTGATTTGGATAATTGTTATAATGTGCTGCTGGAAAAGATAGAGGGAAATTAAGGGGATGAGAAAAAAAGGGGGCATGAGACTGTGAACTGGAAGGGGTTTTAATTATTCTGTGATGCCTGAGACGATGTTGTCCCATTTAAATACGTACTTCTACCGATGTTGGCTTAATTAAGTGCTGAGTGCTTTATTGGGAAAGCTCTATGTCATCGGTTCAGGGGTCAATGTAATACCTGCAAGCAAATAAAACCTCTTTCCAGTCAGGGTTTTCATTCTTGCCAGAGAGATTCGTGCTGACATAAATGTGTCATGAAATGAAACAAACAGTTTGATTCACATCTTTCCATGATGCTGTGCATTGAGAAACACAAACATTTACTGAACAGGTTATAATCAAATGTGTTCACTAAATTTAGAAGAAATAGGTGTTGGTATTATATATTTTCAATTTTTATATCGCAACATAAGCCAGTGAAGATCAACAGCACCACAATTTAGAACCTCCAAAATGTCCATAAATAAAGTGTCACTTGTGTCGTATAGATCCACAGTCCGTATAAATATCATTTGGGCAGTCAGGGTTATTTATGACACTGACAGTTTAGTTTGACTAAATCTTAAATCTAATAAGCCAGGAACCTTGAGCCACAATCTTTTTTGTGTACCTGCCTTATAATTTATTGAACCTTTAGATTAACTTGATTCAGTGGCATCAGAAACCTGCACCCCCCCCCCCAGCCCAGTGTTGAAGCATGCATGTTCTTTAGACACTCCATGATTGACGTGTACATTATAGTTTTATGTTTTTTTAAGAATTATGGTTAAAATCTGACATTTGTAATGGAATGTTCGGAATTAACATTGTCTGTCAAACTGTTTTGATGCCTAAACTGGGATTTAAAAGACACAGTGATTCTATTTTCTATTCAGGAAGGCTAAATACTATCATTCGCACCACTGAAGCGCACAAGACAACTATAAACTTATTATATTTATATGTATATCTTCCAGAACACCAATAAAGACTCTCCTATATTTACTACTATTAATATAAAGCAGTGCATAGACGACATATCACACATAATGAAGACTCACTGAGACAGATGTGCTGCTGCCTTGTCCCTTAGTGTCAGCGTGATTGCGTGTGTGTGTGTGTGTGTGTAGTCAGTGTACTGCTTTACATTAGTGAACAAATATGTGTGTCGTCATTTTGAATATGGTGATGGCTGTTTGTTTTGCATTATATTGAAGTATATATACAAGTAGAAAAACCCCCAGGAGGCAAACCTCCGCGAAGGAGAAAAATACTGTTATTCCTGTTTATCCAGCCATCGACCGACAACCCTTCGCAGAACAACTTTTTCATCCAGTTCGCCTCCCAAAGTTGATCACTTGGTAGTCGTGATGTTGTTTACCTTGTGACCAAATTCCAGCAAATTCTGTCCATTTGTTTTTGATAATTCTAAGGACCAGACACGTGATGTGTCAGCCCAGTTTAAGTTGCATCTCACGGATGTTACAGCAGCCAGGGAGAGGGAACCGACACAGCACATGCATCCGCCGATACAGTTTGGAAACATCAGTCTAGATCGACTGTTCCCCAGTGATCAACCCCACTAAAGGTCATCAGAACCATCCATCACAAAACAGCTATCGAGTCTGGTGTATAATTGATGTCCAACCATCCTCCCAGCACTGGCGTTCTAGCTGTAAGTTGACATGATCTTCTGCTTTACCTTTGTCAGAAACACTACATCCACTAGAGGGCGTCTGTCTCAGAGGGTTCAGGAGATCTCTGCTATATTCCTGTATTTTGGAGCAGATGCTTGATGACAGAGTCAAAACAGGTGAAATCTACCTATCCAAACTATTGTGTCATATCCTTAAAAACACCTGAGTTCTCGATGAAAAAAGTGGAGGAAACATACTGTAGGATTATGTAAAATCAGTTTTGAAGATCTGAAGGATGATGTGTGTGTGTGTGTGTGTGTGTGTGTGTGTGTGTGTGTGCGTGCGCGCGTGTGTGTGTGTGTGTGTGTTTTGCTTTGGGTGAAATAGTGATGCTGACGCAGGGCATGGTGTCACATCTCCTCGTTATTAGTCTGGAGAATTATGAGGCTTCAGACCGGATCTAATCAACTAGCCGGCACTTCAACAACACTCATATATTTCAAACAGGTGAGTCAAAAAATACAAGCACACTTTATTACAGCCATGAAGAATGCTCACTCAACCAATATATCTTAAATACCTACATTAAACCATGATGCATATGTCACACATTTCTGCTGATGAGCACACGTTGATACCTACTGTTTTGAAGAATCGTGCAACGGTGAATGAATGCGGGAAATGAGTCTGAATATAAAGAAATGAGTTCACTTTGCTCATTGTTGATGGCTGAGGTTACTGGCGTTACTTCTCAAGTGAGATCAAAACGGTGTTTTCTTGACATGCTTTCACCTCAGGCTCTGTCAGCATGATTTACTTTAAAGTTTTCCCTCAAGAAAGGGCAAGGAAGGACCAGCAGTTCCACCTTGTTTGCTCCTTTCCTTAACACTCTCACTGAGTTGTGAAAATGCATCCATCAGTAATGACCTCCGTGGAAACAGTGAAGAAGCTGTTATTTGCCCCCTACTTCTAAACATTAGCGTCTGTATGACAATAAAAAATATTGTTGTCTTGAGTGCATTTAGCACAAAATTCACAGTCAGAACACACACAAGCATGCAGACACTGAATATATTTTCCCAAAGGAAGTAATCCTTCTCATTTTATTGATTAACTGAATTGAGCGGCTAAAACTGGGGCACACCAGAAACTAGCAAAGCAGACAGAAATGGAAAGATGGAAGGGGCAGAGACACCACACACGAATACCTCAATATTCAGTAATTCCACTCCCTTTGTTACGTCTTCCTCTACACAAACACTGCAGAAGCTCGTTTACAACCATTGTCGCTTACATTTGGCAACTGTCTATCGGATTAACAGCCGCCTCAGGTCACGTACAGTCACGTAACGTTGTAAGAATGTTGCCGAGTCGTATGAGAAATGTCAGTATTCAATGTGCCTGTGTGTACATTCACTATATTATTCTACAGTTCCCATGATTTTCTTTTTATGTGATTGCATCACAGTCAGAGCACTTTTCCATTTACACCTATTTGGCCTTTGACCTCCATATAACATCACTTGAATGTCCAACCGCAACATCAATAAGGATGGAAAAAAGTACAACAGACACACGATGGGTTTATGAACAACGAGACTCATTACGTGGAAAATGTGAGGCTGGTAATATAGAAAACACTTCACGAGTGCTGAGAGGTGGTCACAGCAGCTGTTGGTCAGGTCATGTTTTTATAACTTTGCCATGACGGGTCTTCATTAAATTGGAGTATTCAAAAGTTCAAATTAGTATTTTTGTCTCGTTCTTCTTAGTTGTTTTCCTTTTTTTCTGTTTTGCTCATGGTTTTAGAAATGGAGTCTTTTTGCAGCATATACTTGTCTGGCTTGTTTGTTCTCAGTTTTGTCAGTTCCTGTTTTATTTTGAAATCCCTTCCCTCGTGACTTTGCTTGCTTCCCTCGTGTACTTCTGTCCCTCTTTCCTTCTTCCTCAATCATTTCTTTACGTCATCTACTTCTCCGCTACCTTTAACATCATGTTTTCTCTCTGAGTCACAACTGTCCACCATTTCTTCTCCCGTCTTCGCTCCTTGACTCCAAAGAGGTTTTGTGCTGTATTTGCAGCTGGGTTTGGTGAGTGCAGGCATCTCAGTGTGCAGGAGGTGTTCAACCATCTGTGCAATACGTGTCACTCAATTCACGATTGAGGGGAGACTGAGGGAGAGTTGGGGTTCTTTTTAAAATATTAGAGATTCGTTGCTGTAAAAAAAAAAAAGAAAAAAGAATTCTCGCTTGAGTGCCAGGAGTTTCCCCCGTGCTTCATTTATGACTTGAATTGAGGATTTTTGTTTCAATGAAACCAAGGTCAGAAATTTCCTTCAAATGGTTCAGTAGCAGCTTTCAGTTTACTTTTGGTATGTCTTCGGTGCAAATGTACCCCGAGTCTCATTCACCATCTCTTCTTTTTCCTTCTCCTTCGCTCCTCAGACACTCCCTCTGACTCAGTCTAGTTCAAGGTCACTCGTTCATCAGCACATCCTGGAGCGCGAGGGACCGCAGCTCAGTCCTCTGTGGATGAGCACTGATATGCTTAATCATTTGAAAGTATAACAAAGGAAGTCAAAAACATTGTACATGAGGTTGGAGAGTCACAGTGCTCCTGAGCTACAGGAACATTTTCTGTCATTAACCCCTTTTTTTCTCTTCGTCTCCCCGTTTCCCTCCTCCGTAACGACATCTGTATGTGGTTTTATGGCCATCCCCATGGCCACAACCATGGACCTCTTTCCTCTTCAAACAACAGAATTGATATTACACAATCCCCCTCCTCCTTCCCCTCCAACCCACGAAACAACAGAGGAGCACCGCACGACCTCACGTGAATCCCCATAGGCTCGCAGTAACAGTCTATACATCCACTCTATCAGCCTAATGCCATATTATTATTGACCATCTGAGAGATGATGGTTGCGAGATAATTACCTGCATGTATCACCAGCGTGACGATTGCACAAGCCAGGGGATAGCTCATAATACCGCTCGCATGATGAACAACCACATGACCTGCCGATGAAGGCAATTATTGACACCAACAAAGTAAAGCCAAATGTGAGGCACAAAAGTGGTAGATTCAATAGCAGCACCAGGAGGAGGGATAGAAAAGGATGGTAGCTGGAAACAGGTGGATAAATCATGTGAATGAGTCACATTGGCCAGGGAACTGAACACTGGATCCATTATTGGGATGGGTAGTCGATGACAAAGGCAAGAAAATTACATTGTACTTCTTCAGCCTCTGACAGGTATAAAGTCTGAAGTTCAGAATAACAGGCGAATGAGCTGAAAGATAAACTGACTGGCGATAAGACAGATGGATGGGAAGACAGACACAACGATCCACGAGCACATCAGCCAGACAGGCGGGGAGAGAATCATCATAGAGGTGCCGCGAGATGGACAAACACAGAGCATCATGGGCAGTAAAACAGCGTTTGTTGTCACGTCCATAACTCAGAGTCCCCAGAGTTTTTCCTCTGAAATGAAAATCGGATGTTGTGGGTCCTCCACTGGGATGTGCGGAGAAGAAAAAAAATCCATCCCTCTTCCCGCCTCTCCTTAGATCCCTCTCTAAATCTCATCTGGTTTCATCATAAAGAGCGACAGGCCGTCTTTGTCAAGCATCAGGTTTATATCAGCATGGGGTCAGGATGGGACAAAGACATCGACGGGCAGAGAGGGCCACTGGCTTTCAACGCTTCCGTGCATTCCTCAGAAAGTCAGTTCCTAATAAACGGGGCCTACATGGCTAAATGAGAATGGGAGTTGACAGTGCCCATCCCCTCTGGCGGTGCATGTTTATGCAATTGACCCGCAAATTGTTGTGGGTGTGTTTGTACTTGTCACGTCGTCCCGGCAGAAAATTTGTTTACACGGAAAACAGCTGTTTATTTACTGTTGTGTGAGTCAAATCATTAAATACAGGGACCGCTACGGTGTCACATTCTGACTTGTTAAGTCTGGTAACAACTGTGTGCTGCTCTGCCCACGGATGAGAGTCGCGGAAAGTGTTTGTCTGTAGGACGTTGGTCCAGCAGAGCTACCAGGAGGAGGAGCTTTCTGATCCGGTCTGACTGTAATGGTCACGTAAACGGCGTCTTTTGTTAAAACCTTCTTCAACTTACAAAACTCTACTGGATAAATACTCTTGTTTTATCATGCCAGCTTTGAGGTTAAGGTGACCTTCAGGTTGAAGCACACGTGTTAAATGTGTGGAGATATTGTGGCTGGTGTTTGTGGAGGATGAACAAACTTTAACGAGAGTGGCGAGAGTGCACAACTTTTATTCCTCTGAAAATGAGGGCATGAAAGATGTGGGACCAATCAATCTTGTTTGTTGGAGTTTAGGGTGAAGCAGCAGCTCTACAGGTGATGGATTCCTGGGTGCTGGGTGGAGTAACAGCAGGAGAGCATAAATACTGAACTGTGGATGTGTACCTGTGACCTGCGACCTCCAGATTCTTTAGTTCATCTGCAAGTCAAGACACTGGATCATGCCATGCCGAAACGTCTTCAGATTTAACTCAAGTATCTGAATAACAAAATGAATCACAGCCAAGCATAGATGAAGTACTGTAGCTTCAGCAGCTCACTTTATCACGCCAAAAAGACTTCATTTGAAAAGGTGGAATGAGAATGTTTGGGTAGGACCCGGACTTTTTGAAATGAGGGAGATTATAATCTAAAATGGAATAATTGTATAATATCTAGTTTGTGTCCATTTGAAAAGATTGCCTTGACTGTAGATGATTCTTGTGTCGATGTGTTTCCTTCAGGATCCAGACAACAATAAAATGAAATGGAGGAGGTGCTTAGAATGAGTGATAATGGCATTAACAAAGATGCCCTCATGCTTCCTCGCTTTAACAGTCGTACTGAAACGACCGAGAGAAGGTGAGACGAGGAACTACACGGGAGGGAGAACGAAGACGAGTCAAAGGCTCTACATCTTTAATTTCCTCTTGTTGAATGGGATCTGTAATGCCTGTGTGTGTGTGTGTGTGTGTTCCCTTGTATTCATTGACAGCCACTATTTGTATTATTGAGTCCTTGACTTATTTTATGAGGTAGTTTATATGTTACTGTGGTGTTGTTGACTGATCTTCAAATGTCCCAGCAGCTGTCCTCATATTCACCGTTTCTTTCCTGGTTGGCTGTTGTCTCCTCTCTGTCTCGCTCTCTCTCTCTTTCTCTCTGTCTCTCTCTCTCTTTACACTTTCTCTTTCTCAGTCTGCTTATTGCCTTATCTCCCCAGCAACCTTATTGACTTGAGTCCGACTGCACAAAATGTGTTTTCAAACACTGGTAATGGCAGTCTGGGATGGACAGCCAGGACTGTGGCTTTTAATCTCCTGCTGCTTTGCATTTTAAACCAAGGGTACAGAGGCAAGAGACAGGAAATATGCTGTGTGTGCGTGTGTGTGTGTGTGTGTGTGTGTGTGTGTGTTTGTGTGTGTGTCCGTCAGACAGAAAGAGAGAATGACAGAGATAGACTTGACCTCTAAGACCAGACACACAGTACGTACTAATCCCCTTCACCAGTTGCCAAGGGAACATAGACAATCCAAGTACAATCTGAACAACTGACAGACTCCTCCAGTGGTTATTTACACAGAAATATACATAAGCGTACATTCACATGCTCAAACATTACCAAGTATGCACACTTCCTGTCAAAGTCAGACAAAATGTCAGCTCAGTTCATGAACATGTTTCTTTGTTGGTGACACGCCGAGGGAGCACGAAGAGCACATTCATCCACTGTGGCAAAGTTTACAAACCACAGCCCTGAACCAGGGAGTATCACAAGGATGCACATTATTTTTTATGCCCACACTTTTGCCACAAAAAATGTACCACGATGAAAAGTGGGCAGGCCCAACCCAGGACTCAGTCCAAACATCTTTCTCATTTCAGCTCAAAGATTTTCATTTTGTCTTCTTACCTCAATGATAGAAGGCTCACTCTGAGTTGATTGAACCAACACAGATCAGCTTTTCTGGAACTGAAAACTGAGTATGCTCACCCTGACTTAAGAGCGTGCATGACGACAATAAAAAGCCATCGTCCATAGGCACACAGATACGACGAGTCACTATGGCAAATGAAGCAAAAAAAAAAAAAAAAAAAAGCTCAACATATTTCACCCCGCTGGGATTGGACGTACCAGTGTGTGCATATGGCAAGTGTGAGCACATCTTTAGAAAGAAAAGCAACACATCTGCAGCGGCCAAGGACAGACAATCGGCTTGGGAGACAATGGCTGCCCGAGTCAGTGCGTAAGTTAATGCAGTTTTCTGCGATGGACTGGCGACCCACCCAGGGTGAACCCCGCCTCTCGCCTGAAGGCTGCTGGGATAGACTCCAACCTGCAACTCGTGACCCTTAACAGGATAAGTGGTAGACAATGGATGGACGGATTAACATTGAACCACACTGTCTTATCATATTACAGGTGAAAACAGTGACGTCCAGGTATTGAAATTTTTTTGTCATTTGGTTTAATCTCACAGGCGTAAAGCGCACTTGGCAGCGACTGAAAATGAAATATAAAACCATAATTCAAACAGGTGAGGCATGATTAGTTTACACCCGTAGGCCCTTGATTGTAACTCACTTTGGTTGAGATCATAGTTGACATATTAAACAAAGTTACATGCGAAATCATTCAGAGGCCATTTCAACTTGTAGTAGCTGCATCCACTTTAATAGATTAACAGGTGAGTTCAACTCAGCTAACAGAAAAAAGGCAGAGGCCCACAAAACAGGTGGAGGGCCTCTGCCACCACAGCTGCTGAAGAGCCAGATCACCGGGAGACCAGAGTCCAAAGTCATCCCTGGAGGGGGCTCATCTGAGGCACTTTATTTTTTACATTCTTGTGTACTGTAGATGTTGGAGTTTGACATGTACACTGAAGGGATGTGAATACATCATGAGAGAATGAACTTGCGCATTCTTGTCCTTTTTAACAGAGTGCATCCGGCCATTGCCAAGGGGAGGGGCCATCAGCCTCTGCAGCACAGATAAACACAGAGATGTTCAGTAAATGCACCAGGTTCATGCTGCATGTAGAATTTAGTGTCAATTACAGACCAGGAAATGGTGGACTTGGAACAGATCAGGAAGGCAAATATATAATAAGTAGAAATGTTAGAACCTAAATTACAGGTGGATGCATGATCACAGGTGAAATATCAAGGTTGATGGAACAATGTGGGCCTACAAATACTGACTGTTGCATTTGCAGGAAATAAAGTGAAATATGAAGGATTTCTCTTTATTTGACAGTGGGTAAGAATTGAATGTAGCACATTCTGTGCCAGACAGTTCCTCCTTCCAGGACATCTGCAGCAGTGATGCGACGGTCTTCCTCCAGGCAATTCATTTGTATGGCAGGGTGTTGCTCATGTGAACACTACACGCTACCATGATGCCACAAACCCTCTCTGGAGTCACCCTGAGTTTATGCAGGCACTGGAACCGGGCTTTTAGCATGCCTATTGTCATTTCATTCTCTTGTCCTGCAGTGGGCCACACTGAGCCACTGTTGGGGGCCCGGCTCCAGGTCAGGGGTCATCAGCGAGGGCAGGAATGGGTACCCTCTGTCACCCAGCAGGTAGCCATCAAAGTCTCCTGTATTTATATCATGGATACATTTTAAGTGTGTTAAAATACAGAGACAAGGGATATTTGATCAAAGCTTTACCTACCACGTGTTAGGGCTGTTGGGGAAACTGGACCCAAATGCAGATCGTCTCCCTGGAGGGTAACAAAAGCAAGGTAGAACAACACAGGGTCTTAAGTCCAAAGGAAGGAAAACACAAAGTGGCAATTGAGAGGGTCAACATGCCAAAGTGCTTGACACACTCAAAATCAAAGTACCAATGCAAACAAGTTCAATGCAAAGACAGAAATCGAGGACTTACAGGAAACATGGAGGAGCAGGGACTACGATATGAAGAATGATCAACGACAATGACACAAGAGACCATGGAACGGAGGTTAAATACATGAGGAAATGACTCACAGGTCGCTTCTGTTTTTTTTTGAATTGGTATGTTTGTTTTAAGGGCGGCCCGGTGGTGCAGTGGTCAGCACTGTGGCCCCCCAGCAAGAAGGTTCCGGTTTCGAGTCCTGGCTGGAGCACGGGGTCTTTCTGGGTGAGTCTGCATGTTCTCCCTGTTCCTGCTGGGTTCTCTCTGGTACTCCAGCTTCCTCCACAGTCCAAAGACATCAAGAGGGGACCAGGTTAATCCAGACTCTAAATTGACCGTAGGCGTGGCTGGGAGAGCCAATGGTTGTCTGTCTCTATGTGTTGGCCCTGCCATGGACTGGTGACCTGTCCAGGGTGAACCCCACCTCTTACCCAAAGGCTGCTGGGATAGGCTCCAGCCCCCCCCCCCCCGACCCTCAACAGGATGAGTAGTAGAAAATGGATGGATGTTTGCTTTGTCCTTGTGCATCACATTAGATGTCGCCACACTGGAAGAGAACAGGTTTGTCAAAACAGCACCAGAGTGAAGTATCTCAGCTTCATAGACAATCTTTGATAGCTGGAGTAAAAGCACCATGGAGGACAGTGATGATGTTTCTTGTTCCAGACAGGTTGCCTTCATACTTCCATCTATGTTGTTGAACACAGAGCAGAGCACAGACGCAGTGGCTAATGACCACGTTCACCTGGGTTTTGTGCTGCTATTGATGCCGACTGAAGCAAAGATGATGGAAAAGTAGGCCCTTTCTGTGGCCAGTGGGAATGCAGACAACAGTCTTCACCGATTGTATGTCAGACTGGCATGGCCTCCTTTGGCCACTATTGCACTCAAGACTGCTTAACTCATTTTTAATTGTAATCCAGTAATAATTTATCCTAATCAAGAAAACATAAATCCTCTTATCTTATTATCCTCTGTCAGAGCCCTAAATCCTCCAGTCAAATTGAAGTGGTATCAACCAGAGAATATAAAGGTGATTTGAAGCTTGCAGCCCTGCACCTGCACACCTGATCCCACGCCTGCAATCAGAAGTGTGACAACAGGAGTGTTGACAGTTTACCACAAGATTGAATGTGAATGGCACAGTGAGTGGTCTGCCCCGCAGGAAACGACAAACTGACATGGAAGCACAAGACTTTCCACAACTTCACAGTTTTGGCTAATCAAGGAGATTCAGTTTTACAAGTAAACTGTATGTGTGTACATATTTGGTCCAATGACATCGAGGCCTGTGGGTGTACACCTGTTTGTTGACGAATGTCTTTTCTAATAAGAGTCCTTCTCACACATCCAGAATCATAACACACCTTCAGGAGATTGTTCTCATCCCACTTTAAGCTTTACTGGCGTGCCAGTCACATGATGTAGCTGCACACTGCCAATCAGCAACACCCCGCGGTGACGTGTCACTAATCCTAAGCGATGGTTTTATTTGCCCAGACTCAGCTCAACCTTGGCCACGGTGTAGATACCTCAAAACAACTGAAGTGGTTTCTGAAACCATTTAGTGCCTCGGTCTGTAGTGTCGTAGATATGTTGGTGGACACATACTCAGGGAATCCATGAAGGTATGTATTTACAGTTCAAAATATGATCATCTACTTTTATAAGCACATACTCGCACACAGAAAGCCCTCCAGGACTCTGGCTGCTCATCATGGCAGCCTCATCTATCTTCTCACTGTTTCTTATTTGAGACCCTGTTGATTTCATGGGTCTCTGCTCCTTATCAAGATCAATTCCATTCAACTTCTTAGGAGCTGAGGCCTCTTATTACATAATTGAATTTGGGATGATAATGAGAGCAGAGCAGAGTTCTAGCACCTGAGGTCTGGGGAGATCTGGGCAGACCACCTGCTGCTGCCACTAACATGACAAAACAGAGCAGAGAGCAACTCTCCCCTGATGTTCAGTCACACTGACGCCTGAACAGAGCCTCTCAAAATGAAGGTGGTACTTACGAGCAGGACTTGTAGTGAGGGAGAAATCTTAGAGCAGCACAAGCTGCCCCAGAGTATCGTATGCATGCACACTTGTCTGGGGTAAGTGTTTCAAGAGAGTGTAGTACTGGGAGGAAGTGGATTGTCCTTTCTATTGTACTGTAGCTCTTTGAACCGACAGGAATCATATTTGATGTCCGTGTATGACTTAAACACACTAAAAAATGCCTGCATAAATAAGTGGTTTTATATCTGTCTTGTGTAATATTTGGAGTTTTTACTCATCACCCCATTGTGAGCTTCTCAATAGACTGGCACAATTCAGCATAGCACCAGCGGCCATCAGCAGCCTGCTGCACACACACACACACACACACACACACACACACACACACACACACACACACACACACACACACACACACACACACACACACACACACACACAAATTTCCTTGAATCAAACTTCGAAGTTGCTGTGACCTGCACCGCATCCCGGACCTGTGCACCATCTGCTGGGAAGAGAGACGCAGTGCATGTCAGTGCTGTTCATCACGTTGCACTGAGTTCACTCCTTTTGCCTGCAGTCCGAGCACTATCTGCTGAGGGAGGAACTCTCCCCTTAAATGTAGAGGAAAATACCGTGCTTGAGGGTTGTCCGCGTTGCTTCTGCCATTTGACTTGAACAAACGTATGGACGGGCTAGTAAGCTACTTAAGTGTGCAGACTCCCCCAGTGGGCAGCTCCTCTCTGCCAGTTGAAATATGGAAAGTCTAAATGAATCTCGAGCTGATTTCTTGAAAGTACACTGCGACAAATGCCACACTTCACCCCCTTCGCTTCATGTGAAAATGGAAATAGTTCTGTTTAATCACCATGCTGTTATGCCACACTTGTGAGCAGAATTGATTTCCTTGGTAAAAGTGAAGCGCTTACTGTATATTCTGCATATACGGCTGAGATCTTTTACTTTAACTTGTGAAAAACATGAGTGAAAACTATATTTTGGTCATCCTCTTCCAAATGACTTCTTAAACACAGTCAATGGCTGCTAACATTGTTTTAATCTCAATAACCTTTGCATTGTTTTATTCTTTTGATCATTTGCAGGACCTTGACTGTGCACTAGTTTGACATTTGGGTTTGTTTTTCTTCAGTTGGCCTGGCTTTCTTCTACCTGAAGTGGGTCGTGGATTAGGATGTTGCTTTGAGCTTCTCTGCTTGCAAGAGGAGTGTAACACATCACAGGTGAGAAAAAGTTCATGCTGCCAAACTCTGATGTGGGAATCAAGAATATGTTCAGCATAAAAATGCGCCATTCCTCACATGTACTGATTCTTCTGTCTCTGCATCTTTTTCATGCCTTTCACCCTCTCACTTTCTCTCTGTCACACACAGGTTTTCCAAACTGGAGTTGCAGGATCTGTATGGCAATATGTGTTCAGGAAGAGTGGCACCATGTGCATGTGGCAAAGACGGGTTTAGTATATTTGAGACACACTTGTGCACATGTGTGTGTGCAGCTATGTTAAGTGGGGAAGGATACACACTATGAGAGCATCAGGATGAGAAAGACAGTCAAGGCAGCGGGAACTTGAGTGGAACATGCTATGAATATTGCAGTGAATATGTTATCACTTTTTGGATGGTTAGAAAAAAAGCTGAATTTATCTTAAGGTGTGACAAAATCCTACAAAGACATTAAACACCACCTCTCAACAAAAACAGGATTAACTCCATAATAGGCAGAGGGAGGCCAGAGGTGGAGATTTTGACTGTCTTCAGATAGTTCCTCATCTTTTTCCACTGATTTCTGAACCCTCATGACAAATGTCATAAAGCCAGTGAATCACTCTCAGTGTAAAGACTGTCTGACTGGACTCAGATCAGTTTATATTAGTTTGAGACCACAGTGGTAATGTTCTGAAGGGCTGCTTTCTCTGACTCTGGTGGAGCGATGAGAGCCACGTGTGCTGCAACCCAGTTCTCTATCCATCCTCCCCACACCTGAACCTGATCTGGGGAATCAGACACACCTGCGTGTCATCAGGGGTCATCAGTCCACAGAGGAGACCAGAGTTACAGGGGCATCAAAACATCCAAGATACTTAACCCTTTGCATTCTCACATGTTTTTAACAAGCCCATAGACATGTGGTCAGGTTTGGTGGTGTTGTGGCGGCAGGTCGGCCCCCGTGCAGACTACAAGGGAGAGAGGACATGAAGAACTAGATAATTAGTATACACAAAATAAAGAAGTAGCAAACTAAACAGATTGAATAGAAGAAATTTGCAAAATACTGGGATGTAATCAGGAAGGAGAGCAAAACAGAGGATCAAACAATGAAATTTAAACAAAAAAGTATGACAAAAATAAAACGAAAACTCCACTAACAGCACAAAAACAGATGAGAGCTGATTGGACCGGAGACACGAGGCGCAGGTGATGAGTCACATCACCGGCTATGGCACTAGAAATATGAAAAGGCTCATTCTATGAGAATTAGTACGCAGCCATTTTAATGTCAGGTGATTATAAACTAATAAAAACAGAGTTAAGAGGAGTGAGGGATTATAGGCGGCGCTTGAAGGATCTTACACATATTTTTATATGTAGTTATATAGAATGAGATGAGTTTGAAAGAGGATGCATTGTGTGTATTTGTGTTTGTTTGCATGGTAAAATTGTGTATTTAAGAGTATTATCATACATAACACATATAGACAGACAACCATCGGCTCTCCCAGCCATGCCTACGGTCAATTTAGAGTCTGGATTAACCTGGTCCCTCTTGATGTCTTTGGACTGTGGGAGGAAGCCGGACTACCGGAGAGAACCCACACAGGCACAGGGAGAACATGGAGACTCACCCAGAAAGACCCCGTGCTCCAGCCAGAGCTCGAACCCAGAATTGTCTTATTCTCATACAGTACATATCCACAAGTGCTACAACCCAGTTCTCTATCCAAGCTACACACAGCTAACCTCCTCCCACATTCCCTCACTGTCGCCTCACAGTAAGAAGGTTCCAGGTATATATTTATGTATGTATGTATGAGAGAGATGAGGTGAAGACCAGAGACATGTATGTGTTTAACAAATATGGCCTTATGAGGAAAACAAAACATGCTGTTTGGTCTTGAAGGGCTCAGAATACAAACTCCATTTCTCTCAATACGGTCCCACATTGTGTGAATGGCTGTCTGTACGTGAGAGCGGCTTAGTTAGCAGCCCTCCTGGCCTTGATGTATATGAGGCGACAGAAATCACAGCTTAAGTATGTATGGTCTCTCCTGTGGGAGCGCCTGTTTAATTTTGCATGCCTGCAGAGATTGTCATAACACATTCCCATCACACAGCTCAACTAGCTCACGTGGTCAGGCGAGTGAAGAGAACTTCTGTGTGCCGGCCCGCTGTGTCGACGAGGGCTATGGCCTGTATGCCATCGTATAGACAACAAGCTACGTGTTTGCTTACTCATTCACATGTTTGGCTGTTAATGTTCACCTGTGAGCAAACAGCCCAAATCCTGTTTGTCCTCAAAGGAACAGTAGAAACATGCATCAGTTTAGAATGATATGCATGTGTGCTTTAACTGCCAGGTTCTGGTGTTTGTCTAGCCTATTACCACTATTCCCCAACTTGATATGCAGTTACATCAGGTGTGTGTGTGTGTGTGTGTGTGTGTGTGTGTGTGTGTGTGTGTGTGTGTGTGTGTGTGAGCAAAAAATTTTTAATATCCTCCATCACCCTTCTGATCTCACTCCACAAGCCTAAACTATAGGCACCGAGTAGCCAATGAAAGGCAGAGCAGGGCCGGACCACCCTCACCCCTGAGAGCAGAAGAAACTGTCAGAGGACACAGTACATCAGCTGAGGACAGAGTCCCGACTGTCAAAACCAGATTCTCCATAAATGTTCGTGGTACGAGCCTAGCCACCGGTGGTGCTAGCGCAGCACTGACAGTGCAGATGAATCCACAGAAGTGCCTGAACTGATGTGCACCATGTCAGTCGTGTTGGGATGAAACAGAGATGCTCAGGAGGCTGAAATAAGAGCAAAAACTGAAAATAATAATGCCATAACATCATATAATAGACCTAATTTATCTGTTCTACCTGGTATTTATTGCAGGCTTACAAATGAAGCACAATGTAACATTATAAGAGTTGGCGGTCAGTGGAGGGAGAGGGGGCACGCAGCAGGCGGTAGACCTTTTGATCTGAATTCATAAATCTTGATTGCAAATGGCTGCACCAATCAGGAAGAACGAGAAATTGATTTGAGGTTTATTGTAACCAAGATGATCACTCAATTTCCTCCAGGATTCTTTGCATGATCTTATATCTGCAGGAACCACTGAATGCCTCTTTATTCCCTTTTAAAGCTGAACTAGTTGGGTTTTTTTTAATTCAAGTGGCCCTGAACAGCCAGATGTCACTGAATGCTTTCAACTGGAGACCATCAGAGCGCTGAGTGTCAAGCTGCCCAGCAAAGATAAAGGTATGATCGCCTGCAGGAGAGAACGACACACACGTTCCATCACCCAGCGGCACCTTTAGGTGACTGTTAATAACGCTTTCACTCCAGAAACAAACAGTTGTCCTCTGTCCCAGGCAAACACAGTGACAAAACAAAATCAAGGCTGCAAACAGGAATGGAGCAGTGGTCTTGTGTCAGTGGTGGGTTTGTGTCATCACCCTCCACCTCCACCACCACCACCACCACCACTACGCCACACTCGTGATTCGTTGTATTTTTTTTAAATGGGACACATTTGCTTCTCAAATTTAAGAGCTCATTCTGTCTTCTTTTTTTTTTTCTCGTGAGGACACGTTGGGAATACTTGGTGTGCACACACACATGCGCGCGCACACACATACACACACACACACACACACACAAATGCACAAACATAATAAAGGTAATAAACCACACAGACAAAAAAAAAGACAAAAAGCACATCAGTGAAACTCCCACACGGGCTTTGTTTAATTAATTAGCTCTTCCTTCTGCTGCACACACACACACACACACACACACACACACACACACACACACACACACACACACACACACAGTGTCTGACTGCACAGAACACAATGCAGTAACACACATCCTGTATATAGAACCTACATGTATTTGCAGCCATACATGCAGGACAGAATGAGGCCAGTCTATTCTTAAGGACTGCCAGGAGTTGATCAACATGTTTTGTTCACTAAATCTGCCATTTTGCTTTTGCCTCATTCTGACAGCGAATTGCTTTTAGTGTCACTAAGACTCACAATATCTTGTCTTTTCTCCTCCGTCTCCCCCTCTGATTGTCTTATGTTCGTTGTGGTTTGTGTTTGCCTCATATTTTGTCGTGCCGCAGGCCTGTTGTCTAGTTTGCTGTGATAAAAAAAAGACCACGAGGGCTTCTATCAGGTCTTGTTCTGATTCTCTGTCTCCAGCTCGATTGCCTCTCGCTATTCCCTACTCCCACACAATGACAGGGTCGAGACCTGTGTTTGCCTTGCCTAAAAGCCACAGCAATACACACGTAGAGGAGCACACACTCACCCTCACAAATAACACACACTCTCTTGTAAACACTTTTTCACTCTGGAGTTTTACCCCAAAGGACAGAACTAATTTGCTCTTGCAGAGGGTTCAGAGGTGTCACTGTGTTTAACTGTCTCTATATGTGTGTGTGTGTGTGTGTGTGTGTGTGTAGGTGACAGAACACAACAACTTGTACAATATATATATATATATATATATATATATATATATATATATATATATATATATATATATATTACCTGAGGATGCAGGTTGATTGGTGCTGTTTGTCTCTGAGCTCTCAGCTGACCTTTTCATTTGCTCTGTCTTCCCGTCTTCATCGTCTCACTCTTTATTTCACCATCCGTCCTCCTCCTCTCGTTCTTATCACCCACTTTGTCTGGATGTTTGTTTTCCATGTGTCACTCAGCGTGTTTCGACGATGCCGTCATTCCTGGACTTCGTGGATCCGGTGGGGGAATACAGTCAGACACAGCCAATCCCATTGGCTCTTTGTATCCAGGGTTTCTGATTGATCTCCTATATTTTTTAAAGGGAAAAGCTCATTCTGGAGAACAGCAAATAGACGCAGACAAAGGGCTCTTATCTCTCTGATAACTTCCTGAAGACCCTGAGATCTTGAATGTTTTTTCTCTAGTGATTTCCAGCTTGACACAAGGTCAATAGCCCATCCTGTACACCACCCCCCCCCCCCCGAAAGCAATTTGGATTAGCAGCTAAATTGATCATCCCCATCAAATGTTTTCTGCATCTGTAAATCCCTACCTGCTAGGAAATCAAGTGTAAATGTTACATCAGCCAGTCACCTCCAGTATAGCAGCGCTGAATAGAAGGGGAGTATTAAAACAGTCTACCTGGTGTCTGCTTTAACACCCTCCTCCTCCCCAGCTCCTCCTTTTAATGTCTTTAATGCTGTCTCTCTAGTTGTTTCCCAACATAAATTTCACGTGTACAGAAACTTAGAGAAGCTGAACTTTTCAAAATTTTCACACTTTTTTTTCTCAAGCGAATGAGCTAATTATCTTGATTCAAAGACTTCATCATCATTATTATCTTGAGGAAATGGGTTTTGTTCCAAAAGTGAATGATTTTGAAAAGATTGCTTGTAATTCAGGTGTATTTATATGCACTATGATGAGTATTATCATGAGTGTTATTGCAGTAGATGTTTATGGTTATTACTTTTATGCTATTATTTCTTCTTCACATCTGTCCACATTTGCTGTTAAATTCTTGTCTGCTGCCGGCTTGTTTGATGGGTGCGATAAGCTCGTTCATGTTTGTGTGACAGAAACCCTCCAAACTGAGTCATTCCCCCAAAGTTAATTGTTAAGTAGCGTACTCATGATTATACAGATTGCAATAGTTTGGGAAGAGAGTGGTCCTGACTTAATTAAACATCAAGTATTTGAGACACGCACCGAATATCTAACTGTTCATTTCACGAGCGATGAAGGAGCATGTGACAGAGGAGATGGAATGATGTTTTTTGAACGCTAAAGTTACATCGTATCAGGTTGGAAGCAACTTTGTAGAAGAGAAAGTTACTGGATGAAGAGTGTGAGCTGAGTAAGGAAAGGAATGTGGCACCAGTGACGGTTGTGGCAGCTGCTGTATGTGTCGTGGTAACCATTCTCACAGGAGCTGAAGTATTCAGGGGGGTTACAGATATATTTATAAGAACAAACACACACACACACACACACACACACACACTTCTACAAGCATGATTCAAAAATACGGTGTCCTCACACACGTGTAAATATGACCATCAGTGAGTTATAACATGTTTCGGACCTCCCTGCATGGACATGGAGAAGCACTGATGATGAGTGAATCATTTCAGTGCAAACCTTTGACCTGTAAACAAAACATTAAGGAGTGCCTTTTAAATCCAATCAAACCCCATGAATGTGCCCCATCGCTCTTAATATTTTTACTGCCACCATTGTCACAAAGAAGCACACGCAAACAATGCAACACAACGCGCGCGCGCACACACACACACACACACTAATGTGTCTTCAAAGCTTCCTTCACTATTTTGCAGGTCAGAACGGATTATTTAGAATGCCTTTGTCTCTTGTCATGCTATAAAATACCAACATATCAACAAGAGCAGGATATGAGTGTGAGGTTCGCACTTCGAAAACACACACACACACACACACACATAAGACAGAGAGAGAGAGAGAGAGAGAGAGGGAGAAACAAGATGTCTCAAAGGGACATTATTAAATTAGATGCGGAAACATGCATCCAGTTCCTCAAAGACAAGAGCCTTTCTCTTTTCACCTAATCCCAACAAAGGGATGCTTAGTCCTTTGTTCTACACTCACTCGCGCTTCCGTTCGGACATGGAACGAGGGATCCAGGGAAAGAAGGAGTGTTTGCCAAGTCCTGGCGGAGAAGAAAAATCTCTCCCTTTCTTTGTTTGGTTTTCCGTGGAGTTAATCTCAGCGCTGCTGATTAGTGAGTGGTAGAGTACACGGTTGTCTTCTCCAAGTGGAAGGGGAGGGAAGAGAAAGAGGGTAAAAAAAAGTGAAAACAACTGCTTCCATCTCCAACCATCTCAGGAGAAATAGGCCTTTGCCACACACACACACACACACACACACACACACACACACACACACACACACACACACACACACACACACACACACACATATATTCATCACCAGAGAGAAAAGATAAAAGACAGAAAATGAACAGCAAGAAAATTAATGAACCAACTGCACAACCTTGGGGCTGTCCATCACCTCAGAAACAAAAGATTTTTTTTTTCTAATTTGTTTACATATTGAATCACCTTGATAAAAGCTTAGTCAGCAAAAACAATAATTAAGATAAAACCCTGGGCCAAAAAAAGAAGAGCAAAGTTTTTTAAGGCGGCTGCACTATAAGGAAAGAAGAACACTTGAATTTCCATCTTGATTGGGAGGTTTGATGATGACCCTGAAAATCATAACAAAGAACAGCCCATGTGTGATCGAGCGATAAAAGAGAGACAAAGGATGAATCAGGGATTCTGAAGAATCGATGACAGCTGGAAGAAAGGCAGCTGTGGGACTGAGGGAAAACAAAATGCCAGAATTTGGAAATAAAAACCCCAGCACGGACCTGATTAATAAACGAGATTCAGATACGGAAATCATGAATTTAACGGTGACAGTGTTGGTGTGTCCTGGCTGCGACCTTGTCATTCAACACACTCAATCAACCGGCAATCACACTTAAACGTCTTCTCTCAATTTCATCTTGGTCGATGCACAGAGCGAGAATGAAGATCAACTCACAGCTCACACGGAGCCTGGCCCTTCAATTTCATGCAGTACTTATGATTTTTTTTATTTTTAATGCTTTGGGGAAGACTTACCAACTCCTCGATTTCTGTTTCAGATGTACTTTCGTCACCTGAAAACACGCTCTGGTTTGTTTTAAGACGCTGCCCATGGTCGAAACTCTATACTGGTTTGTTGGAAACTCTTTTCGGACGTGCAAGTTTCTGAACTTGGCTGGACACGGTGCTGCATTACCGCTCGTGATTCTTGCTGTGTGCACGACTCGCTCCCACCATGTCGGTTCCTTGTGACCATTCTTACAGGACAAACTCTGCATTCTTATTTTGTTTCATTTTTTTCTTAATAACTTATATTTTGCTGGATGTAGAGTTGAGTAGAATATCCTCTGCACTGATAAAAGCTGAAGCAGAAGCTGCTCTTGCTGCAGCTTTAGAAAAAGGGAAATCTTTGGAAGAGCAGAAACAGCTGAGGAGGAAAAACACCGGGTGAGTTGGAGGCTGAACTCATTGCATCCACTGCTAAGTTAGTGGTACCTCAGGATTTGATCAGGGAAGTGGAATGAATTCTTATTTGGAGCAAGAAAAAGGAGAAAAACGATTGTGTCATCTTGATCCATTCGGCACAGGAAAACACGGCGGCATCATTGCAGTCGACACAATTAAACGACTTGACAAAATGGTCATTACCATCTGATAAACCACTGGTTGAGCAACCAAAGGAAAGTGAGCCATCGTTTAAAACTGCTTTGAACCATTAACACAGCCTGGAACAACAGCAGGAAAATGAGGTGTTGGGAAAGTTGCAGCATTTTCACTGCCAAAGAACAATGGCTCATTTACAGGGGAAAGAAAGAGAACCCGTACACCATCATCGGATTGGACGGAGGCTCTTCCTCTGCCGCCATGACACATTCTTGTACTGGAATATAGAGCTTTAATCAAAGCTGATGTCATCACAAAGTAAGCAAACCCATAATTTTATCAGATGAATGCACATTTAGAGACATTTTGATATACAGTCTCATAATGTGTAACACTTTAACTGGACACAAGCGCAAGAACGGCAACAGTGGCATTGGTGGTGCACCAGGTAGGACACAGCACAGCAGTGCCGTTGTCAGGTGTCTTTGACTGCAGTGGCACTTAGATTTGTCAAGCTACCAAGTTGTACGCACTAACTCATCAGTGAAAAACGTACTTTCTTCACTGTAATGCAGTGAGGGCGTAGTAAATTGTTATGCCGCACCTGAAGAGGAGCTGGAGAATCCTGAATGCAACACACTGCAAACACTAATTAACATCCTGACAGACACTAGCGAGGCAACCAGGTCACTCCTGGGTCACACATCTCAATAGCCTATCATAATAGACTGGTTGGTTAACAAAGAAAAGTCAGCATGGGAACATCTTGGTTCATTTGGTCATAGGATGAGTACGTGCTGGGAAAAAGAAGGCGAGTCCACTCAAATTGACTGTGTCGACAGACTGATGTTGCTGTGTCACTCTGTCAGACATGTTTGCAGATAGGAGCACAATTATGTACCAGCACAGACACAAACTACACAATGGGAACAGAGTGTAAAAGTCTCCAGTCAGTTACACATCAAAGGCTCACTGCTTGATTGGGCCACCTGAGGTTTGGGGGTAAAGACAGGACGGAGCTGCTCCACAGAGGAAAGGTCTGCACACTCCTCTGCTCCATTCATTATCCTATAGTCACCCTGTTCAGCAGAGCTTCAGGCTCACACCCCACCCATCCAACCCCCCCCCCCCAAAAAAAATGTAATTAATAAATGTTTTTTGCATTTCAAGTTGTCTGTAAACACTTCATTTAAAGATGTATTTCACTGGATCCTAAGTTGTCTGTAATAACCATCTGTCCCGTTCCACTGGCAAAGTTTTAGTCCAGTTTCAAAGAAAAGCAACATTTTAATTTGTTTTGTATCTCATTTGACGATGAAAGAATCACAGCGAAGACGTATTGAAGCCTGTTCTAACAAACTGACCTTGAACATCTGGACTGAACCATTAATTAAAGTCTTGGGCTGTGAAAGAAACTTGAGTGCTCCAAACATATCTGGAGTCATTTTGATCCTGGATCTCTTGAAACTGCTTGTGACCATCATGCTCCTGGCCTTGCTCTCCTGCTTGTGTGTCCTTTGTGTTTGTCTCTACAAAGAGACACATGAATGAAAAACAACATGTGTGTGTCCACGCGTGCTTCCGACATGCAGGCGTGTTCGTGTGAATGTGGGAAAGATGCTACGTGTTCATGAGTAATTTTGCTGGACAATGCTTGAATTGTATTTACCACACAACATCCATGTGAAATTAAACTGTGTATGTGTTCATATACTGTGAGTCCATAGATTCAGGTAGTACAAGTACTACTCCACTACTTATAGTGTCAATACAGTATATTATAGTTAATCACTGGTCTCAAGTGGTTCTGGTTTTCCTCTAAAACTTCAGAAAAAAAGCTCTAAAAATACAGGGATGTTTGTTGTGTTCAGCGCACACATAATGATGGCTGGCTCTTCATATATATATATATATTGTATATATATACACACACACACACACACACACACACACATGTTGAGAATAACTATTGTTAGGGTAAACATTGACTCAGAGGAGTCATTTTCTATTCGTTTCAATACAGTTCAATCAAAGATCAGGACAACTTTGCGTCAATGTAAATGTATTGGAATTAGCACAGTCGCTACATTGGAACTACAGCGCTAAACCAGTTTAGAACCAATGCAATGATTAGCCTGTCAGCCTGCTGCTTTAAATGATGCTAAAAATGTGTTGAGGCTCAAGTTTTTTGTTTGTTGCTCCCAGAAGCAGAGACTGAAATGTTGAAGAACAACACAAAACGAACCAAGAAAGAAAACCATACGCAACATGTTCAAAATAAAGGTTGAAAAAAGCAAACAATTCAGTCAGCTAAAATATCAGTATCATCCCTATGAAGAAATATGTTCTCCTCGAAAGGAATCCCACCGTAAACTTAACTCACATGATGGATTTTTCATTAAGCATGCAAAACCCACTATGAAGCAATTGTTTGAACAGCTACTGTTGGCTAATTGGACAGTCTAAATTGACCGTAGGTGTGACTGTGAGTGTGAATGGTTGTCTGTCTCTCTATGTTGGCCCTGCGATGGACTGGTGACCCGTCCAGGGTGAACCCCGCCTCTTGCCCGTAGCTGCTGGGATAGGCTCCAACCCCCCCCCCCCCCCCCACCCCACCCCGCAACCCTTAACAGGAATAAGTGGAAGACAATGGATGGATGGACAGTTTGAACAGCGGACTGCCATCATTAACTTTCCAAATTGTACGACACATTTATGTAACATACAATACGTTTCAGTGGATCATTTAATTAATTTCCACTGTGATTTACTTATTTCATTCCTCGAGCCCAGTAAACCGAGAATCCCTGAAAAGGAAAGGAGAAAAAAAACAAAAAAAACGGAGCACAGCCACATATCCACATTAAGGTGGCAAACAATCGAACAGGAAATTACAGAAAATTACAGGGAGTTCAGAAATCAATTTGTGTTTAAGGGCAAATGGGACGAAACGTATACAAAAGCAACTCAATCTACACAACAGCTGAGATACAAAGAGAAGCTGTCTGAGGAAAACATATTTTAGACAGACAACATAATTAGAGCTGCAAAACTGTAATGGCTGGTGTAATTTTGCTCAGCAAACATCCTGCGTAAGAAGAGCTCCTCTATTGTGTGCTCACTGCAACTTCTGGCTCATTCTGGATCGTCACAAAACGGAGAAGTTATCTATTGATTCAGTGATTCGCTCTACAATAAACTAAAAAGGCACGAGTTGTGTTGTGTTGTGTGTGTGTGTATATATATATTTATAAAATGTATTTGCATGCGTGGAGGCTGTAGCAGTGTTGTGTTTCATACGTGTACTCTAAAGGCACCATTTATGATTAACTACCCACTTTACAACCTGACACTGCTGCTGATCGACTTCCTCCTCATCTAACATACACAGATATAATGTCTATCCCACTGAGAGCCGTGTATGACCCTCTACAACCTATGTTATCATTACAGCCATAAGTCAGCCACTGCATGTTCTCTTCTTTTGTGGTATTTGTAGACGTTATTACCTCCAGAGGGATCATAAATGTCTCCAAGAGCTGGCGTACCTGTACTGCAGCGAGGCTACTTTCCTGGTTGCAAATCTTTGGATGCGTATATGTGTGTGTTTATTTTCCTCTGCTGTCCTGCATACTTGGACTGTGAAGTTTTTAATGGCTCCAATATCTCCCCGCATGTTTATTGGCTAATTATGAAAAATGGAGGGACTGTAATTCATCCAAAGCCCCCTGAAGAGTGTCACAGTTTTGGCTCAATATGCATACAAATAACCCAGTATATTTTCTAGTTTAAAAGTTAGCTTCAATACATACTATAGCAAAACATTTAAATTCAGTCCAAACTAGATCCCAAACTATTCCTTGCTTTTATTTTATTTTCTTGTTTTTTTACGACTTCCCTTCTCTTCTTTTATTTCTCTCACTTACAATCAGTCAGTTCAATTTACACTGCGACAGTCTGCAGGCTTGAAGCAGCCGAGCTGTCACAATGAATTTGTGTGCTCTAAACAAGATTAACTACTGCTATTTGTATCCCCGTATCTCTGAAAAGGTAATCAACGCAGTCAGTTTGGCTTGCTAATTTTCACCATGGTAACCACTTGCAAAGGTCTATCACAGCAAATAGCTTGATTTCAACAGTGTTTGTCCTGTGCACACATCTGTGTGTGTCTCATATGCCAGATTACAGGTCATTCTGGAATATGTAGCAAAAGTAATTCCACCAAACTGATTCCAGACATGATTATTGATTATGAGGCCTAAAAATGTAACAAAAAGCAAAAATAAAGTGGCCATTTTTACATATAAGTTATCATATAATCCATCCCACATCAGCTGACCTGAAGAGAAAGCTCGTTTTACCGCAGGACGTGGTACAGACCCCGCCTCGACCAGACGTGGTCCTGCTATCCAGGAGCAGGAAGACCATCACAGTTGCTGAGCTCACAGCGCCCTGGGAAGAGAGGCTCGCCATGTCCCGGCAACTGAAAAAAGCCAAATACCAAGACTTGATCAACAAGGCGGTTTTAAAGGGATGGCACGCAAGCATCTTCCCCATTGAAGTCGGCTGCTGCGGGTTCCCAGCAAAATTGGTGCGCCTGTTCCTCCAGAGGGTTGGGCTGGATCCCAAACAGCAGCCACCAGGGACATCGGTGCAGCAGTCCAGCTCAAGATGGCTGTGGCCGAAGCGAGTCCGCAGTTGGAGCCCTTCTGCAGGTGAAGCCTGGTCAATCTTCACTGCCCCACTTAGGTGAGCTGTACAGGTTAAGGGGCAAAAAACACTTGTGAACCTGAGATCCCTGCTGACAGTGCAGAACGGTTTTCCAAAAATGCGGATGCTCCAAGGAATACCACCTCGGAAGATGTTTACATCACCCAAATACAGAGCGAAACTCTCTTTCTGACTGTTCCTCAAAAAAAGACAAAAAAAACGCCAACGTCTGCGTAAATGTCAACCATTACCTTGGCAATTAATCTCTTACCTGAAGAAATGGCAGAAATTTGGAGTCAGACTTTCCTGAAATAGAATTAATCATTAAAGTTTAGTTTTCCATTGATAAATGGGCTGCAGTGGCGATCGGGGCAAGTGGAATAATGTGTGTCATCGTGGCTAAGGTCAAGTAAGGTCGTGTAAGGTCAAGCGCTCAAAGTGGTCACACAGTCAGAAAATAAAAAGCCTCAAGGCTATTTTAACTCATTACCCGCTACTGACAAGCTTCTCCATCATTGACCACACAACACTTCCACGCTATCCGTGTAAAACTGTACTTGGGAAAGACTCGTCCATGTCTGATGTAGCCACCTCACAGGAGCAACAACATTTAACCACATTTTCCACCAGGAGGTACAATTACAGATTCCTCCACCATCTTTGGTGAAAAAGTTTAATGTCATGAAGTAAGTTAGTTGAGGTTCATAATCTGACAGGAAAAGGCACCAATCAAAGAGCTACATCAGCATCTTCTCCCTGGTCTCTCTTATCTCATGTGCCTTTTTGTTTTGAAAACGCAATGCCAGCATTCTCTCTTCTGGAAGGTCTCATCTCTGTTTATTATGCATCTCCTGCTGTGAGAGATTTATGTCTGTTTAATTCTACAGTTTGACTTTCCTTAGAGTTTTTTTTTTTCTTTATCTGTTCAATTCTTGATGCCATCACTGCTGAAGTTACTCACCACATCCTTTTATACTTTCCGAGCAGACCGTGGACGCATTTGTAAACATGGAACACATCACTAGCTGCTCCTTGGCGTTTACAGCAGCAAAGTGTGCATGATTTAATGAGGAGAGATCCATGGGATATTACTAACCATTATTTCAAGGTGATCTTTGACTGGATTTTAAATAAAGCTACCTGGCTGAGAGTGGACTTGAAGCATGTCCCAGCGTAGCCCTGTCACTCTGCTCTAATCACAGAATTAGGGCATGTACAATTAGCCCTTTCTGGTCCATTAAAATTCACATGCAAGATTTCCACCTCTGTGTTTTGATGACACTGTCAAATGATGTCAAAGATGGCATGAAAAATTCAATTTTCCTTGGACTGTTGCCAAGTTTGTGCTGGAGAAAGGCCACTTTGTGTCTGTTCATTGAGCTCCCAGTCATCATAAATCCGTAACTCTTTCCCCGCCAGCAGTTTTCTTTAAGTTGCCAGCCGCCGCCAGCGTTTTTGAACATTTGCATTCATTTTTTAAGACCCTGGGGACATTTTGTGCCATATGTTATTATGAGAAAGACTTGATACATCAGAGGAAAGAACAAAGCCTCTATTTTTATTTAAATTGTTTGCTTGTAAGAGCATCCATTCATTGTTTTAAATCAAAACTGAAATGAGAGCTGCTTTCATCAAACAAAAATCATTATCAGTCATCGCTGAGTAAAATGCATTTTTTGTAAATAAGTGATTAGCAAGCATAAAATTGATTTGAGGATTGTATTTATTCATTCAGGATTTTTTTTTCTCAGTCCCACATGGTTTCTTTGATTGTATAATATAAACCATAAACCATGGCTATTGGCCTGGAGGGGCTATAAACCCACCCAGACAGCCAGGCCATCCATCCGCCTCATCTGCCCCACTGAAGTGCTCCAGAGCTGGCCTGGGGCAGCACCACAGGCCCCCTGGAGAACCACAATATTCATCCATCTGCAGTGACTTCCAGAGCTTCTTGTTCACACGTCTTTGGCCCTTGACACCATAGCGCCCTCTATAGCATGACAGTGATAATACTGACAGCCAGAAAAACTGATGGTGAAAATCTCATGAATGGAAGGGAAAGAGTGTCATTTGAAGTGACCGAGATAAAGACTAGAAGTGAGGATTTATGAAACAGAAGCCGTTCTTTAAACCGACGAACAATGTTCCAAATTTTAAATTGAAAATCAAACATTATCTAACCTTAATTTACTTTATATGTTCCTTTACCCATCTCCAGAATGTCTCTTATCTGTTTTTGCAAACTTTTCCTTGGCCACACCATTAGCCCTCACGTTGAGCTCTTTCTCTCCAACTGTGACTCTCCATCTGCATCTCTTCTTTCATGGCTGCTTTTATCTTCATTCAGCAGGATGTTGGATGTGTGACAGTTGGGGAAAAAATAGAGCAAATCAAAACAACCGTCAAGAGAAGAGAGGGGAACCCCTGTGAAAGAAGAAAACAGACATCCTTGCCTTTCTCCTCCTTTTTAAACTGTCACTTTGTTGAAGTGCTCACTATCAAATCTTTGGTAAAAGTAAGAAAGAGGAAGAGGAGATGAGGGAAATTGAGACTCCCTGAAGCTTTCCTCTTTTTAAGACTTGATACAAAAATCCATCCATTGACATCGGGCAGTTTTTTTTTTTTTTTGGGAGACGCGTGGATTGATTACCTGATGAGAGACGTACGTGGAGGAAAGTGCGATCCAATTAGGAGGAGTGAAGTGCCTCTAAAAAGCCAACTCAGTTCCGCAGCCAGTCGGCTCGAAGAAGTCAAGTGACTTTCATGCTGGTGTCTTGCTGCTTATCAAGTGTTCAGAATAAAATAACACTGCAGATTTTCTGTGTGGTGAAAAACACCCCCTATAACAGGTGTGGGTTCATCTAATTACACATGAGCCAAACACCTGCCCACAGCTGAAAGGAAGTCATACCAAGTCTTTGCTGTGGTATGTTGGGAAAAAATATGACTGATTCAAGCCTGGGTTACATCCTTTCAGGCTTTGGGAGACAGAATTCTTTAAGAGCAAATCTCTATCATATATGAGAGAAGTCCGAGTTTAAGTTTTTTACAGGTTTTGGCCGGGGCTCACCGACTGATCGACTCCCATTGTTGAAACAACATTCATGAGTGAATGCACTCTCTGGAGCGGAGATGGATGCTGACATCACTGGCGTCCCGTTGAGTCAGACAATGGAGGAAGAGCTGATCGCAGGCGTTTTTTTCTTAATCGTAGAAACAAAGGCTGTTGACAATAATTTCCCATCATTTTTCTTGATAAAATGACCTCCATTTCTATGGAGATTTTAATGTGTTTCTTAACCAGTCAGATTTGTTTTCTCCCTGCATGAAGTAATTTTTGTGACACTCAACACAAAACAAATATATCAGCTGCATCAGACGGCATCCGGGAGTAGGAACGATCTCTTTCTCAATCCAACAGTCCTTCTCTCACCTGTGGTCAGGAAACATGGCTGACGGTTGTCTCCTCAGGAGTGCAGCTGGCATCTCTGTCCGGGCCAAGGTGAAAGGTTCAGCCGTCCGGACTTGGAGAAGAGCTGATGCTCTTTTGCATCGCAAGGAGCCAGGTGAGATGGTTCTTGGCACCTGTCTTGTCAGGATGCCATATAGAGGAGGTGTTCCTGGCACGTCCAAGAGGGGGGGGGGAGGACCGCAGGGAAGACTCAAGACCAGGGGGAGGGATTATATCTCCACACTTGCCTGGGAATATCTCGAGATCCCCTAGTAAGAGCTGGTGGATGTGGTCAGGGAGAGGGGCGCTTAGAGCCTCTGGGAGGGAGGGAGGGAGGGAGGGAGGGATGGATGGATGGATGGATCCTCTAAAACCTTTAACCTTGACTAAGTTCTTTCCCTCCCAGTCTGTTCTGTGTACTCTGGATGATTTGGCCAACGATTCCCCAGTCTGATTAAAGCTTTCCACAATTTATCACGCACTCCTTCACTTGTTCCTCCTCCTTCTCATCAGTCGAGAGGAGAAAAGAAGCGATACAGGCCTCGGGGAGGGTTGAGGGGCTGAGTGAAAGAGGCAAGGAGGAGCATAGCGGGAAGAAGGGATGTAAGAAGCAAACAGAGGAGAGACAAGAGCTACCCATGGCCTAAAGGGAAAAGAAGAGATGGAGCCGGGTTTGGAGGAGGTGTGAAAAAAGGATACTGGCAATAGGAACAGTGAAAGATGATAAGAGCCCCAGGGGTAAGGAGAATTGAGGCATAAGAAAGCTTTGGGAGGGGGGGGGGCCTTTGTTTGAAGCAAACTTCATATCCACTTGATCTGCCTCTGAATTTTGATCAGAACTTGTTAGATGTCTGCAACTGCCCCCCATCCCTCTTTCCTTGTTTGGCTCCACTCTCCTTTTCTCCTTGTCATTTCCTCTCCCTTGGATTGCTCCTTTGTTTCCTTGGTGGCACAATGGGACTGCAGTGAGACAGGAGAAAGTGAAAGAATAGGACAGTGAGATCAGTCTAAAGAAGAAGGCTTGAAAATAGAAGTTGGGCTCCACATGAAAAAAATTGAAATTTCATTTTACTTCTATTAATGATATGACATGAATACCAAAGCAAGTGCTTTTGTCTTTCACCACATGCACACGGTCCAAGTACATAAAACCAGTTTCTCTTTTTACTCACTCACACACAACCTCTGTCTAATCAGTGGATGAAGTAGTTTTAGACGGGCGCCGTTTAAGAGGCTGTAACAATGAACAGCCTTTATTTCACCCATCAAAGTTAATCAATGAACACGCGCGGCGTCTTCCGCTGTGAGATTCACGTCTACTCGGTGTTCAGGATGACAGTGATGATGATGATGATGTAAGACTAATTGCAGGACTGTCTTCTGTTTTCTATTTTGATTTTAGTTTAAAATTTATCAAACTGAACGGCAGCTATTTGACTATATACAGTATATATATATATATATATATATATATATATATATATATATATATATATATACACAGTATATATAAGACATTCTTAGTTGCAATACTTCCTTTTGACTGTGGAATTTTTAATTTCAATGTGTTATAATGCCCCTCTATTGATTCAATAACCTGAGAAAGGTTCACAAAACAACATACAACACAAATCAGTGAATAAAAAAAAAAAAAACTAAGTTGTCATGGAAACGTCTCAGCTGAACTTTTCATCATCATATTCAAGGTGTGGTTTGACTATGAATTGTCTCCAGTATCTTGTTTGCGTACTATTTCATTTATTTCTTTGTGCATGCAGAACTGAAAAGAGAAGTTGGTCAATGTGTTCTCATGAAATATTCATATGACCTCCTCTACAACCTTACGCACATTTTTTCACTCAAACTCCTATGAATGTCCAGCAACACCGGGGCTCAGTGCACCTCTGATAATTCCAGCGATGACAACCTCAAGCTGAATAGTGGACATTCATATGTTTCCTTCATGAAAAATGCAATATTTCAAGATGTTTGTGAAGGAAAGACGCTGTAAGATGTGGGCACAAAAACCATTTTGGGAGGTTGGGAAAGATCATGGTTTGTGTTAAAGTATAAGTGCATAATTAAGAATTCCAATTTCTCGCTCCTGATTTTGCAGGTTATAGTGCACAGTGGCTCTTAACGCTGTCCTCAGCAGGCTACGGCTGAATTTGAGATGTACATAACTCAAACAAGACAGAGCAAAGAGGTAAATGTGCAGTGGTTCAAGAATGTAGTTTGTTTGGACCCCACTGGTAAGGAAATACACACCATCCAATAAACCTCAAGTTCTACTTGACATCGCGTGGAAGCTGCAGAACTTTTGTTAGAAGTTATGGTCAGCTTCAACAAGAAATGTACCAATGGACAAGCAAAGAGAAAGAAACTGTCGGGGAGGAAATCTAGCAAGGACATTTCAAGTCAATTACTGACAAATGACCGTACGTTTCCCCTACACCAGCATCCATTTTGTGTACATTCTGCCTTCTGTGTTAGTAAAAAGTTAGAGTGGATAACACAGCCAATGGTATCAGAATCCCTCCCCTTTCACTCACTTTTTCCATGCTTTGATGATCCAAGGACATCCTGGAGTTGAGAGGCGAGTGGTAAATAAAGCTGAGATATACGTCATTAGTCTTCCTTGCCAGAGAGAGTTTAAGTTTGACTAAAGCCACTCTTCTTCCTCTCTGTTCTGGCTCTTTCACTCCTGCTCTCCATCTCTCGCTCCCCATCTCTCCCAACAACTTGGCTGTCCCCTGGCTGAACCACTTCTGTTTAATACGAGTGCATGAGTGTATGAGTTTGTGTATGTCCGTGTGTGTGTGTGTGTGTGTGTGTGAGAGAGAGAGAGAGAGAGAGAGAGAGAGAGAGAGAGAGAGAGAGAGAGAGGGAGTGTGCCTGTGTGCGTACATGCTAAGCCATCAATCAATTCTCAGAGTGTAACTGAGGCTACTGCTTTAACTCAGCAGCCTCACAAAGTTATTTTACTTCAAACATCAGTCAGTACGCTGACTGGAAAATACCAGAATCTACCCTTTTATTTATTTATTTCCTGTGTCGACAGGGAAAGACAGTTTGTTAGTGAATAATGGACATGATCGTATTATGAATGCAGAATACCAAAAGACTGAGCGCTGTAGAGTTACCACAGTTCATGTAGCTAAAGTACATAGTTATTTCATTATTGTTAAGGCTGATGAAGGGCAAGCTGAAAACGGACTTTCTTTAAATCAAACACAACCATTGTGCTGCAGGTGCTGACTGATGACACATTATCCTTAAATCCCGTGGAAAAGTAAGAGAAAAAAAAAGCTGTGGAACAAAAACAATCCAGCAATGTCGACAGTGGACAAGAATCATAAAGTATTTCCACAGGAGACCTTGAAATAGTTCATGTTTACTCACGAGTCCTCAAACCTGTGTGTGTGTGTGTGTGTGTGTGTGTGTTTTACCAGATTTTCTGAGGACAAACTGCAAGTCTTCATGTAATACGATCATAATCCTACATTGCCGGCATGCTTGTATGCAGGCCATAGTGAGATCAGGATGTGAGTCATTGATCAAACAGTTTCGTTTTCTCTTCATATTATTGTGGATCCCTTGATATTCTCCTCTGTATTGTCCTGGTTTTCCTTTTTTCTATGATTTGTGTGGTCATGTTTTGACTTAAGACACTGCCTGTTTTATTTTGAAATTTACTTCCTGCCTGTTTTGTTTCCTGTCCTCATCCATTTTCATTTGTTCCCTCTATGCTCATGTTCTCCCTCCTGTTTCTAGTAGTGGTTTTTTTTGTTAGTTTTAGCAATGCATCTCTTCAGTTTCCCTTCCTGCTCACTGCTACTGACATCTGCATTTTTTTCCACCTTCATCCAACAACTGTAACAAATATGCACAACATGGCAGGTCAGTGTCTGTCTGGCGTGCCTGTCTGGTCCCCATCGGGGGGGTCTGTTTTGGCAGTAGACTGATATTTGACAATTTCACTTATATTCCCACTCATTTTCTTTCGAAAGAAAAAAAGAATCATGTTCTGCATAAATATCTTTATCTGAGTTATCCAAAGCTGCCACAGTCTCAGGGCGCCTTTCCACAGGCTCGCTTCGGCTCGGGTCGGGTTAGCATGGCTCGGTACGGACGTGTTTCCACTGGGTACCACGTCTGTGTGTGAGGACTCACCGGCCGAGAGTTCCCCGCTGTAATTTGTGTGTGACACAACAACAACAATGGACGACATGGAGGCAGCGTGATGCCTGTTGCTCAGTCTGTGGTTTTTGCTTCAACT